>NW_022610500.1:140000-220460 GCF_000309985.2 Brassica rapa
TTGGAATAATTATGGAAGTAAAATCATGTGAAGTCTTGTTATATTCACTATTCCTAAAGCCCCCGCATTACCGTGACTTGGTCCTGCGAACGGAACAAGGTCATGAAGACACGATGATGGGGTAGCTCCCTGGAGACCGTGTACTGCATGACGATGCAGTGTCGGATTGTCCATACCGGACATTCGACAATGATGGTGATGCTAACTCACTAGTCTCGGTTAGCCTTAGTGGTTTCTCGGGTCTAGTATATATATTGTATTATATGAGTATGGTAACGGGCGGGTGTTGTGGAAGTGATGTTTAAAATAAGAATTCACAATGATGATCGATATTAAAGTATAGTACTAGTACTTGCATGATCATGTATATGCATTTGATAACTGTTTGGTTTATTATTGATTGTGTTGTGATTCTAGATTCACTGAGTAAATTAGTTGCTCATGACTCATTCGTGTGTGCAGGTAACCCTTAGGCGGGAGACACTTTACTTTTTGGACGGAAGGAACGGCCAACCAGCGGTAGTATTTTGTTGTCCTTGCAACGTACCTTTTGATGTATATTTACATAAAACGTTGTTGGGCAATAGGCCATAGGATAAAACTATAACACTCTGTAAGATGTTTAAAGTAAATAAATAATGTATAAAAGATGTTTATAAATCACGAGTTCTCATATGATATTAGTCCTTGTCCGGGACGAACTAACTATCGAATATTGCTTTATCGGGTTGAAAAGCCTAGAGTAATGTCCGATAGGAGCGTCTGTGTTCTTTGGTTGTTGGTCTAAGGCGATCGGATTTATTTCGAGAACCTCGGGTCGACCATCAGGGAACATCGACCGTGTCATTTCCGGTTATCTATGATCGGGGGTGTCACAAAGGTGGTATCAGAGCATGGTTATACGATGCTTGAATGGGACTTGTTTCAAATAATTTTCGAGTCAAAAATGTGTCGCAAGGATAATTAGGATATGCTGGTTTGTTCCTTCTTTTAGAAATAGATAGACCTGGGTAGAAACTTACCATGATCTTTCGTTGCAGATGCCACCGAGAAGAGCACTCTTTGGACGCCGTGGAGGTCCAAACCTCCCAATTTCGGTTTCATCATCTTCAGACTCTTCGCCGCCATCTACTCCGGCACCACTTCCGACTCCTAGCTTTGATGCTACACCTTCGGGCTCTAGCTTTGAGACTGACCCGTCTGAAGGGTCATATGATCAGACACCGGTGCACATGCCTTTGTCTCCAGACCCGTACTTTATGGACATCGAGGTGGATGTGGTACACGATAGTCCAGTGCACGGAGATCATCCCGCAGCTCCTGCATCTCATGCCGCTCATTTTCCACCAGCCCCTGCTGCACCTATTCCGGCAGCACAACCTCAACCAGCGCCAACCGATCCAGCTATAATAGAACTTCTAGAACTGATGGCTGAGATGGTGAATTTGCAACATCAAGCATTGAATGCACAGCGTGAAGCACAGCGTGCTCAGCCAGCTCCAGTACCTACCACTTCTCATCCGGACTTTCTGAAGATAGTCATGATTATGAAGAACTTGGGGACGAAGCGTTACCAGGGAGGCACTGATCCCTTTGAAGCTGATGCATGGCTGCACAATCTCGAGCAGAACTTTGCTGCAACCCGTTGTCCGGTAGAATTTAAGAAGGACGTGGCTGTTTACTATCTGGAGAAGGACGCCATCAGTTGGTGGTTATGCGTAGAGAGGAACTTTGGAGACTTCAATCTGAGTTGGGCTGACTTCCGTACAGCGTTCGTTCGAAAGTACTTCCCACCGGAAGCCCGTGATCGATTGGAGATTAAATTCATGGAGCTAGTTCAGGGAGGATTATCTGTTAGGAAGTATGAGGCAGAGTTCACCCGTCTCAGGAAGTATGTCCACTATGGTCGAGAGGACGAGATGATGATTATCCGTAAGTTCCTTCGAGGACTTAACCCATATATCAGGAGCAGACTTGAGGCAGTAGAGTTTCATAGGCTTGCTGATCTTGTTGAGCGTGCTGTGAACGTGGAGGAGGCCATTGCTGCTGAGAGAGCTTCTTCTAGCCATTCTGCACAACCTAGACGTCCATCAGTTCAAAGTCAGCATCAGCCACATTCTCCTATGCCGCGAGGACGGGGAGGTAGAGCTTTTCGGGGAGGTCGATCTGGAGATCCTAGACCTAGAACCCCAACTTGTTTCACTTGTGGCCAGCTGGGCCATGTTAGGAGAGATTGTCCGACCGTGGTACAGTTCCAAACGGCTGTACCATCTCACATTACTTGTTTCACGTGTGGAGAGAGAGGACATTACGCGACATCATGTCCACACACTCATCTCGCTCAGCCTGTTGTTTCGAGTGCTCAACCCGTTGTACCAGTTAACCCACCTTTACCCTTACCTCCTGCTAAGCGTCAAGCCACTGCTGGTAGGGCTTATGCTTTAGAGTTACCAGGACCAACCGGACCACCTCAGGGTCCGATTTCAGGTTTGTTTTCCTAACCAATTGAGTGTTGCATAATTTTTAAATGATTGGTAAATTGGTGATAAAAAAAAATAGTATAAAAGTTGTTGAGTAAGTAATTGATGGGAAAGTCAATTATTGTCAGCGACTTTTCTTGTGGGTGGAATATCCGCCCACATCCTTTTCGATTCGGGAGCAACACATAGTTTTGTAGCTCCCGAAGTAGCATCATGATTCGATGGAGAATTCACTAAGGTGAATTTATCCATTCCCGTTCTCCTGGAGATCAAGTTCTTGAAACTGAAGGTGATTGGCTGTCAAGTTACCGAGCTCACCTTGATTGCGGTAGAGGGAAGATTGTTTTCGAGAGAGATACCCAACCCCCTTTAGCTTACCATGGCATAGTACCAAGTGTGGAGCGTCATTAGTGTCAGCACTGAGAATTGAAAACCTTTTGGAGAAGGGTGAAGAAGTATACTTAGTGACCTTAGTTGTTGGACCAGTAGAAGACGAGAAAGAGCAGAACATGGAAGAAATAGCAGTAGTCAGAGAATATGAGGACGTGTTTAAGGCATTAGAGGGATTGCTGCCGTCTAGGAGTAACCCCTTTAGTATAACCTTAGAACCCGGATCCGCTGCAATAGCAAAGGCACCATACCGAATTGTCGCTAGAGTTGGAGAAGTAGCCTATAGACTAGAACTTCCACCCGATATGCCTATGCATCCGGTATTTCATGTATCGATGCTATGTAAGCATATACCAGATCCAAATATGGTCGAGCAGCAGCGACCAGAGGACTTGCAACCTAACCTCACCTATCCTGAAGGTCCTTTGCGGATAGGCGAGCGTCGTATCAGGAAATTGAAGAATAGGGAAATTTTGCAACTTGAAGTATTGTGGGGAAAGCGACAGAGAGTTGTTATAACATGGTAGGATGAAGATAAGTCTGAGCTGATTACCCATAACTCTTCTCAGATAACCCAATCGTCCAGTAAAGGGTGTACACTTGTATTTTGAGAATTCGGGACGAATTCTTTTAAGGGGGGAAGAGTGTAATAACCCTCATGAGCCAATAAATTTTTGGTCGAGAAAAATCCCGCTCGACCAGTTTTTAGTTGGTTTAACAAGGATTAATAAAAATAAAAATCGACCCGGTAGATTAATTTCTCGAAGGAACTGTCTTGTGGTTGAAAGACCTTCACTTGATAGTTTGGTCGAGTCTTAAATATTTTGGTCGAATTTTTATTAAACTGGAAGAGATTTTCCGAGAACAAGACGAGAGCCAAAGACAAGGAATATTTGGTTGAAAAATTATTGAAAATTATCAACCAACTGCTACAATTAATTTTGGACCAGACTCATGTCTTCCACCAGCCTGCTTGCTCAGTCTTTAATCACATGACTTGCACCTGTCTGCTTACCTAGCTTCTTCAGTATCTGGCACATGACAATCACAAGCTGCCTGTGTGCTTGTTTCCTTACTCTTTGATTAATTTTGATTGGCTGGAGACTGCTTCATGGGAAGGAAAGGACAGTGTGCTGCAGATGATGAAGCAGGTTGCCAACTGTCTTCTCTTAGCCATGCTTTGTTATGAGCTAAACCCTCAGGTGAAGCAACCACAGCTTCTATTTAACCCTCCTCCAGCTGCTTCCCACGTTCTGAAACCTACAGAAAAACCTAGAGAATTTCAGAGAGAAAGAGAAAAAGAAGAACAGAAAAATCAGTGAGAAAATTAGGAAAATAAATCAAGAAAAAAATTCTTGGTGATCTAATCTTCAACCCTAGACCAGTCTGTTGCTTTGGAAAGATCAGAAGGTGAGATTTTTAAATAAAAACCTAGACCTAGTTCAGTTCAGATCATGATCAGGCCTTGATCTTTCTCTTTGATCAGTTCAGCTGCAAGCTTACCATGGAGAAGAGGATCAGCTGAGGCCATCTAGTCCTTTAGTTCGTCTTGGTAAGCTTTGGTCTCCTAGCCCCAGTCAGTATCTGATCAGAACAGTTCATGGCTACCTTAAATCTTGGTCGTATCAGTTGTATAAGTTATGATACAGTTCAGGTCTTGTTTAGTTTCGGTTTGAATTCATCTCCTAAAACAGTTTGCTAAGCTGTTATGGATTGATTGGAGAAACGAAACTAAACTCAGTCTGATCTTGTCTTGAACTGTTGTTAACTGAATAGAACTGAACTGATCTGATCTGGTATGAAAGGAACCGAGCTTGAACTGATTTGATTTAAGTTGTTTAGCTTGACCCGAATTGTCGGATTGTTGATGTTCTGAACCCAACCTTGCCCTGTTTTGATCAGCTAAGGTGTGGAGCTTTGCTAGTCCCATCCTATCCATTCAGTCTCTTGGTAAGCCACAATCAAGTGAGTCAGATGAGTTGTTGAGTTAACCATAGTAACCGATCAGAACCTTGTCCATTCTCAGGTCCATTCAGCCTTGTTCAAGTGGAACTCAAGTCTTGTCCAAGCCAGTTTCAAGACTAATCTTTAGGTGAGTCTAGACAGATGTTGAGATAGATCATGAATGAGTCCTTGATTAAGTTAGTAAAGTGTCTGAATATTTAAGAATGGTGTTGTGTTTACTCATGGTAAACACTTACACTTAATGAATAATTTTAAAGTGAGGTTAATCATAATCTTAATCTTAACTATGAAATAATCATGGTTTTGATTAAGGACTAATCTTAGTTTAACTAAGGATTAATCTTGGTTTAATTAAGGACTAATCTTGGTTTTGATTATGGATTAATCTTGGTTTAATTAAGAATTAATCTTGGTTTAATTGAGAATTAATCTGAGATTAATTAAGGAGTAATCATGATTAATTAAGTACTAATCTTGGATTAATTAAAGATTAATATGAGATTAATTAAGGATTAATTATGGATTAATTTTGGAATAATTATGGAAGTAAAATCATGTGAAGTCTTGTTATATTCACTATTCCTAAAGCCCCCGCATTACCGTGACTTGGTCCTGCGAACGGAACAAGGTCATGAAGACACGATGATGGGGTAGCTCCCTGGAGACCGTGTACTGCATGACGATGCAGTGTCGGATTGTCCATACCGGACATTCGACAATGATGGTGATGCTAACTCACTAGTCTCGGTTAGCCTTAGTGGTTTCTCGGGTCTAGTATATATATTGTATTATATGAGTATGGTAACGGGCGGGTGTTGTGGAAGTGATGTTTAAAATAAGAATTCGCAATGATGATCGATATTAAAGTATAGTACTAGTACTTGCATGATCATGTATATGCATTTGATAACTGTTTGGTTTATTATTGATTGTGTTGTGATTCTAGATTCACTGAGTAAATTAGTTGCTCATGACTCATTCGTGTGTGCAGGTAACCCTTAGGCGGGAGACACTTTACTTTTTGGACGGAAGGAACGGCCAACCAGCGGTAGTATTTTGTTGTCCTTGCAACGTACCTTTTGATGTATATTTACATAAAACGTTGTTGGGCAATAGGCCATAGGATAAAACTATAACACTCTGTAAGATGTTTAAAGTAAATAAATAATGTATAAAAGATGTTTATAAATCACGAGTTCTCATATGATATTAGTCCTTGTCTGGGACGAACTAACTATCGAATATTGCTTTATCGGGTTGAAAAGCCTAGAGTAATGTCCGATAGGAGCGTCTGTGTTCTTTGGTTGTTGGTCTAAGGCGATCGGATTTATTTCGAGAACCTCGGGTCGACCATCAGGGAACATCGACCGTGTCATTTCCGGTTATCTATGATCGGGGGTGTCACAGACAGGCCCGGGTAATCTTTGAAATTTCATCGAGATGGGGATAGATCATTGCAATTGTTGGTCTTCAACGAGGAATTCCTAGCAATTCATCAGCTCCCATTAACTACGTCCCTGCCCTTGGTACACACCGCCCATCGCTCCTACCAATTGAATGATCCGGTGAAATGTTCGGATCGCGGCGACGTGGGTGGTGTAACACCCTGATCCGGCCGACAAGGCCATGGTCGAAGCCTTACATCGCCTGGTCCACTTCCTGGCCGAACCTCTTAATTTGTGCCCTTAATTTATAATATCGCCTAAAGGCGAGGGCTAACTTAAACCTTAGATAAAGACTTCCCTAGTCATTAATAGCTAAGATCCTTTCAACAGATACGCAGCAGATTATTCTCTAGTTAACCATTGGTCTAAAACCAATCTAACACTTGTCTGGTCGAATCACCTTAGCCTTGGTCAGTTTACTCAATTACCAATTAGCTTAAAGGTCAATCCTAAACCCAAACTAAGCCATACGATTCTGAGGTTCCATTCCCCTAAACCATTCTATCTAGATCTACATAAGTAAATGCTAGATCATACCTTTGCCACATCTATAGAGCTTATTAGCTCATTGGTCCTCCATTGACTCAAATTGCTCTTGCTTGACAGCTGAACCCCGATCACTTAATGATCTTACTTAACGTCCTTATTGTGACTCATGCATCAAACAACTCCCCTAGGTACTTAGTCATTCAACCAACCATCCCCACAGACATAAGTAACCTTTCAGAAGTCTTTGAAAGGATAAGGGTTTGCATCTAGCCTTTCTCGGCTCATGCACAATCCGAAATCCTTTTGCCTTATAGGCAATAGTACCAAGTCCATCTTCTGGACTGACAAAGCTCATTATATCCTAAGTCAATCAACCAACCATCCTCACATGACTTGGAACTAATGAGTCTTCATCTGGCCTGATCGGCCTTGGGACTTAACCCAGACAGCATATATGATTTGTTCATACCAACCTGATCGGCCTTGGGACCGACACCTTGAACCATCATTCAGAGTTAAGGTCGTCCATACTCAACCATGATCAGATCTTACACGGCCTTCCTTGAACAATCACATTTAGGCTCAGTATCTATGGTCTACGACACATAGTACTAGCTACACACTTCGCCATGACTCTTAGCCAATCTCGAAGCTATCAACACCAAGGTTGATATCTAGAAGCATCACATCAATACTCTTACTCCAGCAACGTGACTATCCATACTAGTGTTCGGCCATCGAACCATCGTCATGAAACATGATACGACCACTAGACTTGATAAGCCATCGTCCACTTAGCATGTACTGATATAACCGGCCTTCCATTGCCATCATGTGGGTCTAAGCCCTACATGAGGCATATGGCGCCTATCCTACTCACCAACCCAAGGTTGATCGTAAGATATCCCACTTAGCCTTTGCGGCCAGAACCATCCATCCATTGACCATGGATTATGGTTCATACATCAATCATGTTGTACGGATTGCTTTATCCTTAAGGCCTTCGCTATTTCCTTACAATCATGTATTGACCTGTAGGACAACCTATTTCCATCATGTGGGTCCACGCCTAACATAATTCATGTGGTGTCCTTGTGACCATCGAACCACTCGTACCCTTTTCGGTCCCGTTCTGTTCGTACCCTTTCAGTTCCGACCCGTTTGTACCCGTTCGGTCACGAACCATTCACATCCGATGGATCATGATACGTTCGTACCTCTTGGATCATGACACGTTTGTACCTCTTGGATCACAACACGTTCGTACCTCTTGGATCACGACATGATCGCAGATCTTGGATAACGATACATTGCATCCTTGGGATCACGATGCACCCTTTGGTCATTGGTACCCTTTGGTCCTCGTACCCTTTGATACTTGCAACCCTTGGTATCTCGTACCTTTTGATTACTTGCATCCTTTGGTATCTCACAACCTTTGGTAACTCATGACCCTTGGCAACACGCAACCTTTGGCGACTAGTACCTTTTGATCAAACCTATCCGCTATGGTTAGCAATCAACGTAACCAACCATGACCCCAGGGTCTATAACGTGGTAATATGGTTAGCAATCAACGTAACCAACTTGATAAGCCATCGTCCACTTAGCATGTACTGATATAACCGGGCTTCCATTGCCATCATGTGGGTCTATGCCCTACATGAGGCATATGGCGCCTATCTTACTCACCAACCAAAGGTTGATCGTAAGATATCCCACTTAGCCTTTGCGGCCAGAACCGTCATCCATTGACCATGGATTATGGTTCATACATCAATCATTTTGTACAGATTGCACTAGCCTTAAGGCCTTCGCTATTTCCTTACACTCATGTATTGACCTGTAGGACAACCTATTGCCATCATGTGGGTCCACGCCCAACATAATGCATTTGGTGTCCTTATGACCATTGAACCACTCGTACCCTTTTCGGTCCCGTTCCGTTCGTACCCTTTCAGTCCCAACCCGTTTTTACCCTTTCGGTCACGAACCGTTCACATCCGATGGATCATGATATGTTCGTACCTCTTGGATCACGACACGTTCGTACCTCTTGGATCACGACACGTTCGTACCTCTTGGATCACGACACGTTCGTACCTCTTGGATCACGACATGATCTTTGGCAACACGCAACCTTGGATCACGATGCACCCTTTGGTCCTCTTACCCTTTGATACTTGCAACCATTGGTATCTCGTACCTTTTGGTTACTTGAATCCTTTGGTATCTCACATCCTTTGGTAACTCATGACCCTTGGCAACACGCAACCTTTGGCGACTAGTACCCTTTTGATCCAACCTATCCGCTATGGTTAGCAATCAACGTAACCAACCATGACCCCATGGTCTATGACGTGGTAATTTGGTCTATATATATATATCATATAGACATAATAATATAAAGAGACAGAGATAGAACCACTCACAGCCGCTATAGCCCTTACCAATTGGTCAGTCCGTCTCTCTCCTAACCACCCTTGGTCCTTGGCGCCTATTTCCGTCCAGGAATAGGTCTTCCTATTGGCCTTAGTGACTTATAAAAGCCACGGCTAGAAGCCATACTCACCATGAACCGGATAGTGCCCTTATGGTTTTGATCCCGGATTCTGCCCTTCCGGCTTGGATCCTCGTTTCTCATTGGGGGATCCCTTTGTTTAGGACGTGTGTCCTTTGTGTCAGACAGAATGAGACTGAATGAAAATGAATTCATAATCCCTGGAAGTCCTCCCCTTTATATAAAGAACCAAAGGTCATGGGCGAAGAGTCACATCCCTTCGAAGCATCTTTTTGGGACAGAAGTTGGCCATCGATTACAATCAACGGTCCAGATCGTACCTGTTCAGAAATAGAAGGTTCCAGACCTTATAGGCACGTCCAACCCAAGCCAAGACCTGGTAATGAATCCCACGGCCTGCCCACAAGAGCCCAACGACTCATGGACTACATGGCCGGACCTCATGGCCCGCCACTGACCCGGACCCGGACCATCGGCCTAAAACTCGAACAGTCCATCGAGCTGAGATGAGCTGACTCCCAGCTGCCTCAGCTGAGTGAGCTAGTAGTCCAGCTAGTTGAGCTGATTTAACTTGGAACGAGCTAGGCTGAGCTTGATTGAGCTACGTCTAGCTGATCGAGCTTCTTGTAAGCAACGCCCAGCTTCTGTACAGCTTATCCTAGCTGGCTTCTTTTTCTTATAAGGTTAAGTCTCAGCATCCTGCCGTCCTTAACCTTCTATCTTGGCCATGGAATGATAGCCTTTAAGGTCTTAAGACCAGCTGGTACGTTTCCCTCGAACTAAGGCCGTCCCGACAATCCTATCCAGGATTAGGGGCGTGACAGGTGGTTTGCCGTCTGCGACGTTGCGAGAAGTCCACTAAACCTTATCATTTAGAAGAAGAAGAAGTCGTAACAAGGTTTCCGTAGGTGAACCTGCAGAAGGATCATTGTCGTGCCCTGGAAACAGAATGACCTGAGAACGATGAAACATCACTCTCGGTAGGCCGGTTTCTTACTGTGCCTGCCGATTCCGTGGTTATGCGTTCATCCATGCCCAAGACTTCAGTTTTTGTTGGATCTACGCATAGCTTCCGGATATCACCAAAGCCCGGCACGAAAAGTGTCAAGGAATATGTAACTAAACAGCCTGCTTTCGCCAACCCGGAGACGGTGTTTGTTCGGAAGTAATGCTGCAATGTAAAGTCTAAAACGACTCTCGACAATGGATATCTCGGCTCTCGAATCGATGAAGAACATAGCAAAATGCGATACTTGGTGTGAATTGCAGAATCCCGTGAACCATCGAGTCTTTGAACGCAAGTTGCGCCCCAACCCTTCTAGCCGAGGGCACGTTTGCCTGGGTGTCACAAATCTTCATCCCCCCATCCTCTCGAGGATAGGGGACAGAAGCTGATCTCCCTTGTGTTACCGCACGTGGTTGGCAAAAATCCAATTCTCGTCATATAGTCAGACGTTCTTGTCCAAAAGCTCTTGATGACCCAGAGTCCTCAACGCGACCCCAGGTCAGGCGGGATCACCCGCTGAGTTTAAGCATATCAATAAGCGAAGGAAAAGAAACTAACAAGGATTTCCTTAGTAACGGCGAGCGAACCGGGAATAGCCCATCTTGAAAGTCAGACGTTTTCGGCGTTCGAATTGTAGTCTGGAGAAGCGTCCTCAGCGGCGGGTCAGGCCCAAGTTCCCTGGAAAGGGGCGCCAGAGAGGGTGAGATCCCCGTCGTGCCCAGACCCTATCGCACCACGAGGCAATATCTACGAGTCGGGTTGTTTGGGAATGCAGCCCCAATCGAGCGGTAAATTCCGTCCAAGGCTAAATGTGGGCGAGAGACCGATAGCAAACAAGTACCACGAGGTAAAGATGAAAAGGACTTTGAAAAAAGAGTCAAAGAGTGCTTGAAATTGTCGGGAGGGAAGCGGATGGGGGCCGGCGATTCGTCCCGTTCGGATGCGGAACGGAGCAATCCGGTCCGCCAATCAATTCGGGCCATGGACCAACGCTGATTAAGGTGGTGACCTAAGCCCGGGCTTTTGTTACGCCCACGGAGACGTCACTGCCTTAATCGTGGTCTGCAGCACGCGCCTCACGGCGTGCCTTTGCATCTGCGTGCTCAGGACGGAGTCTGACATGTGTGCGAGTCAACGGGTGAGTAAACCCGTAAGGTGCAAAGAAGCTGATTGGCTGGATCCCTCACGGGTGCACAGCCAACCGACCTTGATCTTCTGAGAAGGGTTAGATTGTGAGCATGCCTGTCGGGACCTGAAAGATGGTGAACTATGCCTGAGCGGGATTCCTAGTTCTAGCAACCCTAAGACGGCTAAACCTAATTGAGTCGCAGCTCGAAATAACAAAAATGGAAAATTGCCTAAATTGCTCTAAGTGCTAAGTTTGCTCTGAAAAAATCTCTCTTTATGCTCCTCGCCTAGGACTCCTTATATACTAGCTCCAAGGTTGGTTTACGCTTTTAATCTTCTGCCCTTAAGACGTCATAGCATAAAAATGAAGATATTTCATTTTTCCCGATCTTCACAATTATCTTCAAAACTTCCGTATTTATCCGCGGAAACTTGACATTTATCCTCCCTTGTGGACCAAACGTAAACCGTGCGGTGGTTTACGGGCTTTTGGTTAAGAAATCGTAGGATGGGCCTCGAGTCGTGTCTTAGGTCCCTATGGGCCGTCTTCCGACTCGATACGTTTCTTACGATTTCTTTCGATAAAGAACAAACTTTCCGTGGTTTTTAACTCGAAAAGTTTGATCGATAATTTTGAATAGCGGAAAACATAGACTGAGCTTGCTACGGTCTTCGGGAGATAGCATTTGAAGGTTTGACGAGAATGCATGGACTGGTGTCGTCTTGACGTTTCGGAAGAGCTAAGTTGCTATGCAGCGACCGAGCGGGACGAGTTCTCGGTCGAAAGAAAACAAAATATAGGTTCTATTATACGCGGATCCATAAATGATCCAATTACCATCCTTCTTTTTTGTTTTGTAGGAGTTAAAAAAATAATATGATGGTTCCGTTGCTTTATATATCATTTTTTTTATCTGTCTATAATTCAGCAATCCCAAAGTGTCTTTTTTTTTTGTTTTTGTAAATAAGCTTCCGGTGTGAAAACAAAGTTTGTGACGTTGAGATGTGCCCGAATATGGAAGATATCATTTTAAATACCCCTTTCTTATCCCATACTACTCTTTCAATATATAATCTAATTTTTTTAATCTAAAAAATTTCATATCGAATTCGAAGTGCCATGCTAATATTACTTAACTAATTCATATTTCCGAGGGCGAAGGCATAGTATTTTTTCTTTAAAATAAAAAAACTCATTGGCGCCAAGCGTGAGGGAATGCTATACGTTTGGTAATTTCTCCTCCGACTAGGATAAAGGATGCTATTGAAGCGGCAAATCCCATGTATATTGTCTGTACATCGGGTCGCACGAGCGGGACGAGCGCTCGGTCGCTACGTAGCGACCGAGCTTGGCCGAGAGATCGGTCGCTACGTAGCGACCAAGCTTTGGCTCGGTCGCTACGTAGCGACCGAGCGGGTTGGATGCTCGGTCGCTACGTAGCGACCAAGATCGGCTCGGACTTGGTTGCTACGTAGCGACCGGACAGCGTGTATGTGCGGTAGCTACGCAATGATCGAGCTTGGTTCGTTTGCTTTGAATCTTCAAGGATACTTCTTCGTAAAAACTTCGTATTGGTTATTTTTTACGAAAATTATATCTTTCTTTTTACTACCTCTTTCGGAAATGTGATTTCCGAGGGTTTTCGGGTGATAATTCCGTCGTAACCGTTTTGACCCCAATAGTTAGCCCCCCAGCCCGTTAGGACCATGCATCGTAGGGTCCTAGCGTGCGGTTAGGCATGTTTGGCAAGTTAGGCGTGTTGGACGGAATTAATATCCGAAAGTCCGAGTTTGAATAGTAACTTCTCATGCCTATAAGAAGGGAGGTAACTTGTTTCTAGTTTTTCACTTCATTATCTTCTCAAAGTTTAAGAGTGAAAAGGTCCTTTCAATTTTCACTCTCTGGCATTGAGATTTTTCCTTTCCCTCCCTGTTGAGAATGTCTCAAGGGATTTCGGGAAACGCTCGGCCTACTATCTTCAATTGCGAAACTGTCTGTGACCAACGCGGTGAGGTTGTTCGAGAGATTGACTCCGCTGACCCTACCGAGGCCGACGCACATTGGGTGGCTTTGTCCAACGTGGAAGAACTGCCTCCCGAGCCGTGGGTTCCCGTGAGGCTTTTTTTCGGAAAGGGTCATCGGGAGACCGAGCAGGTGTACCCTCCCATTCCTTGGGACCGTACGCAGCTTCTGTCACGTTCCGGAAAACGTGGATTTTCGATTACCCCTCGAGGGGGAGAGGGCTGACGAACATCCCAAAGGCTTTTTTACTTTGTACGAGGAGCATCTGATGCGTGCTCGCCTATGGTTTCCCATACCGTCGGTTATAGTAGTGTTTCTGAACCTTTTGGAAGTTTCGATAAGTTAGATTTCTCCCCGCGGTATAAAGCATCTTGTCGGGTTGCTAGTCTTGGGATACGAGCGAGGCATAGAGCTTACTACTGAATATCTCGAAGCTTTCCTTACGATGTCTCGTGTTGGGGCCGATCGTCTGTATGGTTTTAGACCGCGTACTTTTATGGAGGTCCTGAAAGGATTCCCTCAGGGCGATCGTGGATGGAAGAGTTACTTTTTTTACGTTAGATTGGATCAAGCCTTGGTTGCCGTGGAGTGCCTTCCCTCGTTTAGGCGACTGTGGGGGGTAGGAGGTAACGTGTTGAATGATCACTCGTTATTTTCTTACCACCCATTTTTTTTTACTTTATATCTGAACTATGTCTATTTTGTAGTGCACAACCCCATTCCTCCTTTTCTGGAAGATCTGTGCGTCGTTCGAAACCTTCTCCATGGTGGCCCGCTGCTTTGGGGTTACTTTTCTCCCGAGAGGGTCCGTGCTGCGGTCGAAACTCATCGATCTTGTTTCAGCTCGTCGATTGATGATGACATGGGGGTGTTTTTTGAAGATACTTCCTTGCCTGCTGTCTATGCCACTGAGCAGAGAAGTGGTCAAAGGCCGCCCGACGCTGAGGATGATGCAGAACCGACCGTTGAGGATCCCGTCTTTGGTGTGTGAGAAGGTATCGATTGGACGGACTGATCCTTTGTGTCGATGGTTGAGTTGGATTATCGTTTATTTGTTTTCGGCCGAGTGTGGCCTTTTAAATTTGGATTTCGTTTAGGCCTAGATGGCTGTATTTGTATTTTCCGGGACTGGTCGTTGGTGGCTTTGAATCCCTTACCGCTTTACGCGGTTTATATATATGATGAATGTTTCATCTCGAATTTTCCTGAGTATGTTCGAAGTAAATATGAGTTGTCGTCTCATATTTAGTTCCGATGAGACGTTCAATCTGTTGGTTCATTCGTGATTCTCGTAGAAAATTACTTATCTCTACGATTTTCGGGAACATTGAGATGTGAACAGAGAGACATGGTTTAGGATCTCGTATCTTTTGGATATCATGTCTTGAGATGTTTGAGACCAGAGCGTTGGGTTTAGGGCAAGACCTAGGTTTACTTTCGGTTGAGGTTTGTGCGGTGACTAGCCGGCTATCGTTTTTCCTGTTGTGATTTCTTCCTGACTCGCACCGATTTAAAGTCCGCGATAGGTTATCGGCTTATATGACTTGTATGGTACGAATCGAGCATCTTCTTAGAGGCAATTTTTAAGCCAACTGGGAGTGCTAAACCAAAATTTCAGATTTTTGTTGTAGCGCGCTTTCGTCCTAGTGTTGGACGTTTTTGAAGATCAAAAGAGTGATCGAATTGCGTCTGTTTAAGACGGCTGGCGTGTTCGTCGGGGCCAATCGACGAACCGGGTGTAAGGTTTTTGTGGTCGCGTTCGGACAATTTGTTAGTATTATCTTCGAATTTAAACTTTGCGACGTCTCGCAGTTGTTTCGAGGATTATACGTGTATCTTTGTGTGTTTGAAAGATGATAATTTTACGATTTTGAGCCGTATGAGGCTGCAGACAAGAGTCTTAACGTTTCCAGGCGTGTCCTGAAAGTTTTTGCGTTTAACCGAATCGTAAACGTTTTTGATAAAAAGGAGCAACGTAGATTATAGTATTCATTTTTGAAGTTTCTTTAAACTCGATTACAATAACGAAGATTTTTCGAAGTGGGAGTATACGAGTATACGCACCCACTCCCCCCCCCCCTCCTTTTTAGAGAGGGGGATAGCTGAACTCGTCTATTGACGAGCTGCCTATGTACCCCATTCGAGGATCAAGCCATCTCGTAGTTTTGCTTCATGCCGCGAGTGTTTTTTCTCGGCGGTAGACGTCGCGCTATCCGCCTTGACTGTGTTGATCGTGGCTGGGTCAACGCTATTTTCTGGATGTTCCGGTTGAGTTGTAGCGTGGGCTTCGGACTCGTGTCGAGTTTCGGCGTCCGATGCGTTTGCGTTGGTAGACAATTTTAATTCGTCTTTTCTTGGGGCGTTTTTGGCTGAAGATCGATCTATCTTCGTGTGTTTGCCGTTTGCAGTTGCAGAAGTCGTGATTTGCCTTAACTTGTGCTCTGCGAGGAAGCATAGCCGCGAGTGTTTTTGGCATCCCCAGATAGCCGCGACTTCGCTTGGGGTTGGGAATTTGAGACCCATGTGGTAGGTCGACGGAACTGCCTGCATGGCGTTGAGCCATGGGGTTCCCATGATCACGTTGTAGATAGCGGGATGATCGACTACCGCGAACTCGATGATTTTCGTGATCTCCTTGGCCATGACTGGCAACTGGATCGATCCAAGAGTCATCGATACTTCGCCTGAAAAACCCGTGAGCGGTTTTGGCGTCGGAATTACTTCTCGGAGTTTGATGCTCATCCCCTTGAGAGTGTCGCGAAATATTACGTTGACCGTGCTTCCCGTGTCGACGAGTACCCTTCCGACTTCTAAGTCTCGTATGACAAGATCTATGATGAGCGGATCGCAGTGAGGTTGATCGATGCTGCCGGCTTCCTCCTTTGTGAAGGTGATCGAGCAATTTTGGCCATCTCGGGGAGGAGACCATGTAGGCCAATTTGCACTCGACTCTGCCTTCCATTGGTAAGCCTTGATGGCCGACACAGTGTCGCCGCAGTATTGTGATCCTCCGATGATCATGTTGACTCTGCGACGATTGTTATCATTCCCCTTGTCGTCTGGCCTCCTACCGCGTTTATCCCCGGGTTGGTTTTGTTGAGGGGATTTTTCAGCGGGCGGATTTCTGTCTGTCTTTCGAGGGCGATCAGAGTCGAGGATGAGATCCTTGACGCTGGTCACTTCCGAGAGCTCTCCAGCGAGCATCTTCGCGGCCAGCCTTGCTCCCAAGACTTTGCAGTTGGTCATGGAGTGTCCTCGGGACTGGTGGAGCTCGCAGAAGGTGTTTTCGTCGTACCCTTGATTGCGGGTCCACGTGTTGCCCATGGTTCGGCCTTGATCCGAATTGATCGCATAATTATGCGCCCCTTGGAGATCTTCCCCCTCGTGATGGACGTACTTCTCGTTACGAGAGTTCTTCTTTCTCCCCTTCGGATCCACGTCCTTCGAGGATGGTCTTGCCGCCTTATGTTTTTGCGATAAGACTTTAGTTTCTTCCTCGACTATTATGTAGTCCGTCGCTTTGTGGAGGGTGCCCTGGATCGTTCGCGGTTTGTCGAGACTTATCCACTTTCTGAATTTTAACTTGTACCAGAGCGTCTTTCTCAGCGCGTCGAAGGCCACTTTGTCGCTTATCCCGCTGACCCTGGACATTATCAGCTTGAACCGACTGATAAACTCGCGGAGGGGTTCGTCTTCCCTCTGGGAGAGACTCCAGATATCAACATCGGAAGTTTCTCTGTCTATGAATACAAAGTATTGTTTGAGAAATTCCGATGCGAGCTGTCGGAAACTCCCGATGGTGTTGCGATGAAGGCGTGCGAACCACTCGAGCACCGCTCCTTCCAGATTTTTGATGAACAGGCGGCAGTAGCCGGCATCCTTTTCGCCGTCCTTCAGTCTAGCTCTTCCCATTGCGATGTGGTAAGCCTGAAGGTGCGCTTTTGGATCGGCCGTACCATCGTACTTCGGTACTTTGATTTTTCCCGGATCGGATACCCTCATATCCGAAATGCGACTGGTAAAAGGGGTCTTCCGAGCTCATTCCAGCAGTCGATCGATTTCGGGGGCAGCACTAGTAGCATGATGGATTTGAGACTTTACGGCCCTTACTTCCGCCGCAGGCTTGGTGATGTAGTCGCGAAGATCGCGAATATCCGATGTTTCGTCAGTAGATTTCCGAGCCTGTCGGCGTTTACTGCGAGTGAGCTCGGTTTGCCTTTCAGCCAGCTCCTCTTGTTCATTCCAATAGGCGATTTCCTCTTCTTCCGTCATTGGGTTTTCGAACGGGGAGCTTTCCCGAGTAGATCGGCTTCTGGTCCTTCTTGGATGTCTGTCGACGTCCTCGTCGGTGTCGTTGGAGACATCGCTAGGATCCAGGTCAATGCACTCGGCTTCGTTACCCTCCGAGTCCTTTGCAGGGGGCAGAGGACTTTCAGGGTTCCCCTTTTCGATGGGAGATTTCTCGCTAGGGTTTTGACCCGTAGGTCGTTCCCGAGCGACTCCAGATCTGTCGAGTGGGGTAGCGAAGTCGAGCTTCTTCCCGTGGATTTTGGTGGTTCCGCGGGGACGGATTGCTCCAGTCCTTTCCGTTAACGTTTCAACCTGTTTGGTCAAGGTACTCACGAGCTTATCCTGTTCTTCCGACCTTTTCTCATAGGTGGCGAACATCTTTTTAAACTCCTCGAGCGTCTCGGCGTTGGCTTGTGCGTTGGCCGCGGATACGTCCGCTGCTGGAGTGTGGAGATCGGTGCCGCTGCCTCCGTTAAGAGGAGTCTGCACGTTATCCGCGTCGTTAGTTGACATGTCTGATTGAGCGTGATGTGGCTTTTGCGGGTTAGATTGATCCGTACCCACCCTCCTTCTAGCGCTAAACTGTGGGAACCGAAATTTGCACTGTCAATTTCCGTTTAAATAAGGAAACTAGGAAAACCCTAATTTCCCAGAGGACCCGGATATCTGCTAATTACCACACGTCAAGAAATCAGAACACGAGAATAACAACGATAAGAATAAGAAATCGAAAAAAGAGGGCAAAGTAGATCTTATTCTGAATCTGCGTATGAGCGTTTACAACAAGGTATAAGCCTAGGCTCGAGAGCTGTCGGCGAGATTCCTAGTTTTAGCAACCCTAAGACGGCTAAACCCAATTGAGTCGCAGCTCGAAATAACAAAAACGGAAAATTGCCTAAATTGCTCTAAGTGCTAAGTTTGCTCTGAAAAGTTCTCTCTTTATGCTCCTCGCCTAGGACTCCTTATATACTAGCTCCAAGGTCGGTTTAAGCTTTTACTCTTCTGACCTTAATCCGTCATAGCATAAAAATGGAGATATTCCATTTTTCCCGATCTCCACAATTATCTTCAAAACTTCCGTATTTATCCGCGAAAACTTGACATTTATCCTCCATTGTGGACCAAGCGTAAACCGTGTGGTGGTTTACGGGCTTTTGGTTAAGAAATCGTATGATGGGCCTCGAGTCGTGTCTTAGGTCCCAATGGGCCAACTTCCGACTCGATACGTTTATTACGATTTCTTTCGATAAAGAACGAACTTTCCGCGGTTTTTAACTCGCAAAGTTTGATCGATAATTTTGAATAGCGGAAAACATAGACTGAGCTTGCTACGGTCTTCGGGAGATAGCATTTGAAGGTTTAACGAGAATGCATGGACCGGTGTCGTCTCGACGTTTCGGAAGAGCTCGGTCGCTATGCAGCGACCGAACTTTGGCTCGAGCCCGGTCGCTACGTAGCAACCGAGCTTGGCTCGGGCTCGGTCGCTACGTAGCGACCGAGCTTGGCTCGGGCTCGGTCGCTACGTAGCGACCGAGCGGGACGAGCGCTCGGTTGCTACGGAGCGACCGAGCTTTGGCTCGAGGTCGGTCGCTACATAGCGACCGAGCGGGACGAGCGCTCACTCGCTACGTAGCGACCAAGCTTTAGCTCGAGCTCGGTCGCTACGTAGCGACCGAGCGGGACGAGCACTTGGTCGCTAAATAGCGACCGAGCTTTGGCTCGAGCTCGGTCGCTATGTAGCGACCGAGCAGGACGAGCGCTCGGTCGCTACGTAGCAACCGAACTTGGCCGAGCTCGGTCGCTACGTAGCGACCAAACGGGACGATCGCTCGGTCGCTACGTAGCGTGTATGTGTGGTAGCTACGCAATGATCGAGCTTGGTTCGTTTGTTTTGAATCTTCAAGGATACTTCTTCGTAAAAACTTCGTATTGGTTATTTTTTACGAAAATTATTTCTTTCTTTTTACTAACTCTTTCGGAAATGTGATTTCCGAGGGTTTTCGGGTGATAATTCTGTCGTAACCGTTTTTGACCCTAACAGCCATCCTGTGTGTGCTGGCGGACACCCACGGACGTCCTGTGTGTACTGAACAGACTGACCACATGGGCCAAAATCACCCGAACAGTCCACGGGAAGGGCCAGCGTGCTGAGTCCAAGGACCAGCATGCTGATATGTGTACTGATGGACAGCCACAGACGTTCTGTGTGTGCTGACGGACAGCCACAGACGTCCTGTGTGTGCTGACGGACACACACGAACGTCCTGTGTGTGCTGAGAAACACACACGGACGTCCTGTGTGTAGTGAACAGACAGCCCACGTGGGCCAAAATCACTCGAACAGTCCATGGGAAGGGCCAGCGTGCTGAGTCCAAGGACCAGCGTGCTGATATGTGTACTGATGGACAGCCACGGATGTCATGTGTGTGCTGACGGACACACACAGACAGCCACGGACGTCCGGTGAGTGCTGACAGACACCCACGGACGTCCTGTGTGTACTGAACAGACAGCCCACGTGGGCCAAAATCACCCAAACAGTCCACAGGAAGGGCCAGCGTGCTGAGTCCAAGGACCAACGTGCTGATATGTGTACTGATGGACAGCCACGGACGTCCTGTGTGTGCTGACGGACACAAACGGACACACACGGACACACACGGACACACACGGACAGCCACGGACGTCCTGTGTGTGCTGGCGGACACCCACGGACGTCCTGTGTGGACTTAACAGACAGCCCACGTGGGCCAAAATCACCCGAACAGTCCACGGGAAGGGTCAGCATGCTGAGTCCAAGGACCAACGTGCTGATATGTCTACTGATGGACAGCCACAGACGTCCTGTGTGTGCTGACGGACGCAGACTGACACACACTGACACACACGGACAGCCACGGACATCCTGTATGTGCTGGCGGACACCCACGGTGTAATAACCCTCATGAGCCAATAAATTTTTGGTCGAGAAAAATCCCACTCGACCAGTTTTTAGTTGGTTCAACAAGGATTAATAAAAATAAAAATCGACCCGGTAGATTAATTTCTCGAATGGACTGTCTTGTGATTGAAAGACATTCACTTGATAGTTTGGTCGAGTCTTAAATATTTTGGTCGAATTTTTATTAAGCTGGAAGAGATTTTCCAAGAACAAGACGAGAGCCAAAGACAAGGAATATTTGGTTAAAAAATGATTTAAAATTACTGACCAACTTCTGAAATAATTGTAGAACTAAGTTATGTCCTTCACCAGCCTGGTTGTGCAGTTATTCAGTCTTAGACCTGCTAAGCGTCAAGCCACTGCTGGTAGGGCTTACGCTTTAGAGTTACCAGGACCATCAGGAGCAACACATAGTTTTGTAGCTCCCGAAGTAGCATCCCGACTCAATGGAGAATTCACTAAGGTGAATTTATCCATTCCCGTTCTAACTCCCGGAGATCATGTTCTTGAAACTGAAGGTTGTATTCTAACAGTTCCAATCATTATCCAAGATATGGTTTTTCCGGCTGATTTGCTAGTTCTCCCCTTAGAGAGGTACGAGGTAATCTTAGGGATGGATTGGCTGTCAAGTTACCGAGCTCACCTGGATTGTGGTCGAGGGAAGATTGTTTTTGAGAGAGATACCCAACCCTCTTTAGCTTACCATGGCATAGTACCAAGTGATGGAGCGTCACTAGTGTCAGCATTGAGAATTGAAAACCTTTTGGAGAAGGGTGAAGAAGTATACTTAGTGACCTTAGTTGCTGGACCAGTAAAAGACGAGAAAGAGCAGAACATGGAAGAAATACCAGTAGTAGACGAGAAAGAGCAGAACATGGAAGAAATACCAGTAGTCAAAGAATATGAGGACGTGTTTAAGGCATTAGAGGGATTGCCGCCATCTTGGAGTAACCCCTTTAGTATAACCTTAGAACCCGGATCAGCTGCAATAGCAAAGGCACCATACCGAATGGCACCAGCAGAACTCGCTGAGTTGAAGCAGCAGTTAGCTGATTTGTTAGACAAAGGTTTCATACGTCCTAGTTCATCACCATGGGGAGCACCCGTGCTATTTGTAAAGAAGAAAGACGGAAGCATCCGGTTATGTATTGATTATCGTGGAATCAATAACGTAACCATAAAAGACAAGTACCCACTCCCAAGAATTGATGAGCTATTAGACCAGTTACAAGGTGCAAGCTGGTTTTCGAAGATTGATTTAGCTTCAGGTTATCATCAGATTCCGATTTTCGAAACAGATATCATGAAGACCGCCTTTAGAACCCGCTATGAACACTTTGAGTTCGTAGTAATGCCTTTTGGTCTTACAAATGCCCCGGCTGCATTTATGCGACTGATGAATGAAGTATTTTGGGATTACCTGGATGAGTTTGTTATCATATTCATTGACGACATCCTCATATATTCCCGAAGTGCAGAAGAACACGAAAGGGATCTGCGACTAGTTTTGGAGCGTCTCCGAGATCAAAAGCTTTTTGCTAAGCTTAGTAAATGTCGTTTCTGGAAAAGAGAAGTTGGCTTCTTAGGACATCGAGTGTCAGAAGAAGGAGTTGCCGTCGATCCAGAAAAGATAGCTGCTATTAAGGAATGGCCGCATCCGACTTCTGTTACCGAGATTCGAAGTTTTCTTGGATTGGCCGGCTATTACAGAAAGTTTGTCCCAGGATTTGCAAGCGTATCAAAGCCTTTGACTCGTCTTACCGGTAAAGGGATTGCTTATGAATGGAGTATAGAATCCGAGAAAGCATTCGAAAAGTTAAAAGAAGCTTTGACGACTGCACCTATCTTAGCATTGCCTAAGCCTAACCAACCATACACTGTGTATACGGATGCATCTCATGTTGGTTTAGGTTGTGTGCTGATGCAAGACGATAAGGTAATCGCCTATGCATCTAGGCAACTAAGAAAGCATGAAGCGAATTATCTGACACATGACCTAGAGATGGCTGCAGTAGTTTTGCCCTTCGGATTTGGCGATCAAATTTGTATGGTGAGAAGATCCAAGTGTTCACGGACCATAAAAGCCTTAAGTATATTTTCACTCAACCTGATCTGAACCTAAGGCAAAGACGATGGATGGAGTTCGTAGCTGATTACGACATGCAGATCCTATACCATCCAGGAAAAGCCAACGTTGTTGCAGATGCGTTAAGCAGAAGGAAAGTTGATGTAGATATTGAAAAAGAACTCCAGAACCTGGATGCGGAATTCATGATGATTAGTTTGGCTGCCTTAGAAGGAGAGGAAAGAGAACCTCTAGGACTACAAGCAGTAAGCCAAGCTGGTTTACTTTCTCGTATCCGAGAATATCAAATGAGAGATGTGAACCTGAAGAAGATACGAGAGCAGTTGAATGAAGGAAACTTCGGAGGATATCAAGTTGCAAGTGATGCAACTTTGTTACTCAATGGTCGAGTAACTGTTCCGAAAGGAGAAGGACTTCAAGAGGAGATTCTAAGGACTGCACTCCATTCTCTCTTAAGCATTCATCCCGGGAGCACAAAGATGTATCGAGATATCCGAAGATATTACCACTGGCCAGGGATGAAGAGAGATGTTGCCATATGGGTTTCCCAGTGTCAGAGTTGCCAGCGGATAAAAGCTTAACACCAAGTCCCAGGTGGCTTACTTCAAAGCTTACCTATCCCTGAATGGAAATGGGATGCAGTAGCGATGGACTTTATTTCTGGTTTACCTCGAGCACCCGGCCGTGGGAATGATGCAGTTTGGGTGATTGTCGATCGTCTCACCAAATCTGCTCATTTCCTACCGATGAAACTTACAGAAAAAGTTGAGACGTTAGAAGAGCTGTATTTGGAGGAAATAGTAAAGCTTCATGGGGTACCAGCAAATATAGTTTCAGACCGAGACCCACGCTTTACAGCTGAATTTTGGCGAGCCTTTCAACAAGCCTTGGGAACTGATTTGCATATGAGTTCATCGTTTCATCCAGAAATCGATGGCCAAACCAAAAGAACCATTAGAACTCTGGAAGATCTGTTAAGGTTGTGTATCCTAGACTGGAATGGTCCGTGGGAAATTTTTTGCCGCTGATAGAATTCTCCTACAACAATAGCTACCACTCTAGTATTGGTATGTCACCATATGAAGCATTGTATGGTCGACCTTGTAGAACGCCAGTATGTTGGGCAGAAGTTGGTGAGAGAAGAATTCTTGGTCCAGAAATAGTAAATGAGGCTGCAGAGAAAGTAAGGATAATTCAAGCCAATATGAAGAAGGCTCAAGACCGACAAAAGAAGTATGCAGACCGCGGTAGAAGAGAAGTCATTTTTGCAGTAAATGATTTAGTCTTCTTGAAAGTAGCTGCACAAAGAGGAAAGGATCGATTTGGAAAAATTGGGAAGCTAGCTACTCGTTACATTTGGCTGTACCGAATTGTCGCCAGAGTTGCAGAAGTAGCCTATAGACTAGAACTTCCACACGATATGCCTATGCATCCGGTATTTCATGTGTCGATGCTGCATAAGCATATACCATATCCGAATATGGTCGAGCCGCAGCTACCAGAGAACTTGCAACCTAACCTCACTTATCCTGAAGGTCCTTTGCGAATAGGCGAGCGTCGTATCAAGAAATTGAAAAATAGGGAAATTTTGCAAGTTCAAGTATTTTGGGGAAAGCGACAGAGAGTTGTTATAACATGGGAGGATGAAGATAAGTTCCGAGTTGATTATCCAGAACTCTTCTCAGATACCCCAGTCGTCCAGTAAAAGGTGTACACTTGTATTTTGAGAATTCGGGGACGAATTCTTTTAAGGGAGGGAAGAGTGTAATAACCCTCATGAGCCAATAAATTTTTGGTCGAGAAAAATCCCGCTCGACCATTTTTTAGTTGGTTCAACAAGGATTAATAAAAATAAAAATCGACCCGGTAGATTAATTTCTCGAAGGGACTGTCTTGTGATTGAAAGACCTTCACTTGATAGTTTTGTCGATTCTTAAATATTTTGGTCGAATTTTGTATTAAGCTGGAAGAGATTTTCCGAGAACAAGACGAGAGCCAAAGACAAGGAATATTTGGTTGAAAAATTATTTAAAATTATTTACCAACTTCTGAATTAATTTTAGAACTAAGTTATGTCCTTCACCAGCCTGGTTGTGCAGTTATTCAGTCTTAGACTTGCACCTGCCTGCTTGCCTAGCTTCTTCAGTAACTGGCACATGATAATCACAAGCTGCCTGCTTGCCTTGTTTCTTAGATTGTCATGTGAGAAGCACATGAAAGGGCTGGAGTTTCTTCAGGTTAAGGAAAGGACAGCAGCTTGTGCTGAGAGTGCTGAAGCAGCTTGCCAGCTGTCCCCACTCAGCTTAGCTTTGTCCTGAGTGAAACCCTCACCTGAAGCAAGCTCACCTCATATTTAACCCCTCTCCAGCTGCTTCCCACGTTCAGAACCTTGCAGAAAAACCTAGAGAATTCAGAGAGAAAGAGAGAAAGAAGAACAGAAAAGTGAGATTAATCATAATCATAGTATTTGTTCTCAAGTACTAATCTTATTTTTGTTAAAGTGAGATTAATCATAATCATAGTATTTGTTCTCAAGTACTATCTTAATTATGAATAATCATGGTTTTGATTATGGATTAATTTGGTTGAATTAAGAATTAATCTGGTTTAATTTAGAATTAATCTGAGATTAATTAAGGAGTAATCATGATTAATTAAGTATTAATCTTGCATTAATTAAAGATTAATATGAGATTAATTAAGGAGTAAATTATGATCAATTAAGGATTAATTATGTATTAATTTGAAATAATTATGGAAGTAAAATCATGTGAAGTCTTGTTATATTCACTATCCCTAAAGCCTCCGCATTACCGTGACTTGGTCCTGCGAACGGAACAAGGTCATGAAGACACGATGATGGGGTAGCTCCCTGGAGACTGTGTACTGCATGACGATGCAGTGTCGGATTGTTCATACCGGACATTCGACAATGATGGTGATGCTAACTCACTAGTCTCGGTTCGCCTTAGTGGTTTCTCGGGTCTAGTTTATATATTGTATTATATGATTATGGTAACGGGCGGGTGTTGTGGAAGTGATGTTTAAAAATAAGAATTCACAATGATGATCGATATTAAAGTATAGTACTAGTACTTGCATGATCATGTATATGCATTTGATAATTGCTTGATTTATTATTGATTGTGTTGTGATTCTAGATTCACTGAGTAAACTAGTTGCCCATGACTCATTTGTGTGTGCATGTAACCCTTGGGGGGAGACACTTAAATCTTTTGGACGGAAGGATCGGCCAACCAGCGGTAGTATTTTGTTGTCCTTGCAACGTACGTTTTGATGTATATTTACTTAAAACGTTGTTGGGCGATAGGCCGTAGGGTAAACTATAACAGTTTGTAAGATGTTTAAAGTAGCTAAATAATGTATAAAAGATGTTTATAAATCACGAGTTCTCATATGATATTAGTCCTTGTCCGGGATGAACTAACTATCGAATATTGCTTTATCAGGTTGAAAAGCCTAGAGTAATATACGATAGCAGTGTCTGTGTTCTTTGGTTGTTGGTCTAAGGTGAACATCGACCATGTCATTTCCGGTTATCTACGATCAGGGGTGTCACACACGGACGTCCTGTGTGTACTGAACAGACAGCTAACGTGGGCCAAAATCACCCGAACAGTCCACGGGAAGGGTCAGCATGCTGAGTCCAAGGACCAACGTGCTGATATGTCTACTGATGGACAGCCACGGACGTCCTGTGTGTGCTGACAGACACACACAGATGTCCTGTGGTTGCTGACGGACACCCACAGACGTCCTGTGTGTGCTGACGGACAGCCACAGATGTCATGTATGTACTGAACAGACAGCCCACATGGGCCAAAATCACCCAAACAGTCCACGGGAAGGGCCAGCGTGCTGAGTCCAAGGACCAGTATGCTGATATGTGTACTGATGGAGAGCCACAGACGTCCTGTGTGTGCTGACGGACACACACGGACACACACAGACATACACGGACAGCCATGGACGTCCTGTGTGTGCTGACGGACAGCCACAGACAGCCACAGACGTCCTGTGTGTGCTGGCGGACACCCACAGACGTCCTGTGTGTACTGAACAGACAGCCCACGTGGGCTAAAATCACCCGAACAGTCCACGGGAAGGGTCAGCGCGCTGAGTCCAAGGACAAGCGTGCTGATATGTGTACTGATGCACAACCACAGACGTCCTGTGTGTGCTGACGGACACAAACGGACACACACAAACAGCCACAGACGTCCTGTGTGTGCTGACGGACAGCCACGGATAGGCACACGGACATCCTGTGTGGGCTGTCGGACACCCACAGAAGTGTTGTGTGTACTGAACAGACAGCCCACGTGGGCTAAAAACACCCGAACAGTCCACGGGAAGGGCCAGCGTGCTGGTCCAAGGACCAGCGTGCTGATATGTGTACTGATGGACATCCACGGACGTCCTGTGTGTGCTGACGGACAAACACGGACACACACAGACAGCCATGGATGTCCGTGGGTGTCCGCCGTCCTGTGTGTGCTGGCGGACACCCACGGACGTCCTGTGTGTACTGAACAGACAGCCCACGTGGGCCAAAATCACCCGAACAGTCCACGGGAAGGGCCAGCGTGCTGAGTCCAAGGACCAACGTGCTGATATGTGTACTGATGGGCAGCCACGGACATCCTGTTTGTGCTGACGGACACAGACGGACACACACGGACGTCCTGTGGTTGCTGACGGACACCCACGAACATCCTGTGTGTACTGAACAGACAGCCCACGTGGGCAAAAATCACCCGAACAGTCCACGGGAAGGGCCAGCGTGCTGATATGTATACTGATGGACAGCCACGGACGTCCTGTGTGTGCTGACGGATACACACGGACACACACGGACAGCCACAGACTTCCTTTGTGTGCTGACGGAGAGCCACAGACTTCCTGTGTGTGCTGACGGACAGCCATGGATAGCCACAGATGTCCTGTGTGTGCTGGCGGACACACACGGACGTCTTGTGTGTACTGAACAGACAGCCCACGTAGGCCAAAATCACCCAAACAGTCCACGGGAAGGGCCAGCGTGTTGAGTCCACGAACAAGCGTGCTGATATGTGTACTGATGGACAGCCACGGACGTCCTGTGTGTGCTGACTGACACACACAGACACACACGGATAGCCACGGACGTCCTGTGTGTGCTGACGGACAGCCATGGATAGCCACAGATGTCCTGTGTGTGCTGGCGGACACCCACGGACATCCTGTGTTTACTGAACAGACAGCCCACGTGGGCCAAAATCACCCGAACAGTCCACGGGAAGGGCCAGGGTGCTGAGTCCAAGGACCAGCGTGCTGATATGTATACTGATGGACAGCCACAGACGTCCTCTGTGTGCTGACGGACACACACGGACAGCCACGGACTTCCTGTGTGTGCTGACGGACAGCCACGGACGTCCTGTGTGTGCTGGCGGACACCCACAGTCGTCCTGTGTGTACTGAACAGACAGCCCACGTGGGCCAAAATCACCCAAACAGTCCACGGGAAGGGCCAGCGTGCTTAGTCCACGAACAAGCGTGCTGATATGTGTACTGATGGACAGCCACGGATGTCCTGTGTGTGCTGACGGACACACACGGACACACACACGGAAAGCCACGGACGTCCTGTGTGTGCTGACAGAGAGCCATGGATAGCCACAGCTGTCCTGTGTGTGCTGGCGGACACCCACGGACATCCTGTGTTTACTGAACAGACAGCCCACAGGGCCAAAACACCCGAACAGTCCACGGGAAGGGCCAGCGTGCTGAGTCCAAGGACCAGCGTGCTGATATGTGTACTGATGGACAGCCACGGATGTCCTGTGTGTACTGACGGACACACACGGACAGCCACGGACAGCCACCGACGTCTTGTGTGTGCTGACGGACACACACGAACACACACGGACAGCCACAGACAGCCGCAGACGTCATGTGTGTGCTGGCGGACACCCACGGACGTCCTGTGTGTATTGAACAGACAGCCCACGTGGGCCAAAATCACCCGAACAGTCCACGGGAAGGGCCAGCATGCTGAGTCTAAGTACCATCGTGCTGATATGTGTATTGATGGACAGCCAAGGACGTTCTCTGTGTGCTTACTGTTGGGGTCAAAAACGGTTATGACAAATTTAACATTAAAAACGTCCGAGGAAGAAAATAAGAATCCTCTAAGAGTACTTTTCGAAATAGATTCTTCCTTACGAAAAAGCTTTACGGAAGAAAGAATCGAGATGTCCGACGGTTTACGCCACATAGCATCCAGATAAATACGGATGTCCGACGGTTTACGCTACGGTCTTTGAGAGATAGCATTGGAGCGCTCGTCCCATTCGGTCGCTACGTAGCGACTGGGCTCGAGCCGAAGTTCGGTCGCTGTGTAGCGATTGAACTCTTCCGAACATCGACAGACATCAATCCATGCATTCTCGTCAATCCTGCGGTTTAGGTCTTTTGGTACTTTTCGAGCGATCGTCCCGCTAAGTCGCTACGATAGCGACCAAGCGATCATCCCGCTCGGTCGCTACGTAGCGACCGAGCTCAAGCCAAAGCTCGGTCCGCTACGTAGCGACCGAGCGATCATCCTGCTTCGGTCGCTACGTAGCGACCGAGCTCAAGCCAAAGCTCGGTCGCTACGTACGACCAGGGGCTCGAGCCGAAGTTCGGAGGTCGCTGTGTAGCGATTGAACTCTTCCGAACAGACAACATCATCCATGCATTCTTGTCAAATCCTCGAATGCTATCTCCCGAAGACCGTAGCAGCTCAGTCCGTGTTTTCCGCTATTCTCGGTCGCTACGTAGCGACCGAGCGTCATCCCGCTCGGTCGCTACGTAGCGACCGAAAGCCAAAGCTCGGTCGCTACGTAGCGACCGGCTCGAGCCGAAGTTCGGTCGCTGTGTAGCGAAACTCTTCCGAACATCGACAGACATCAATCCATGCATTCTTGTCAATCCTCAATGCTATCTCCCGAAGACCGTAGCAAGCTCAGTCCGGTTTTCCGCTATTCTAACTCATCGATCAAACTTCGCGGATTAGAAACCGCGGAAAATTCGTAGTAAACGTGTCGAGTCGGAAGACGGCCCAAAGGGACCTAAAACACGACTTGAGGCCCATCCAACGATTTCTTAACCGAAAGACCGTAAACCGCAGCACGGTTTACGCTTGGCCCACAAGGAAGAATAAATGTCAAGTCTCCGTGGATAAATACGGAAGTTTTGAAGATAATTGTGAAGATCGGGAAAATGGAATATCTCCATTTTTATGCTATGACGGCTTAAGGGCAGAAGAGAAAAGCGTAAACCGACCTTGGAGCTAGTATATAAGGAGTCCTAGGTGAGGAGCATGGAGGAGGATTTTTTCAGAGCAAACTTTGCACTTAGAGCAATTTAGGCAATTTTCTGTTTTTGTTATTTCGAGCTGCGACTCAATTTGGTTTAGCCGTCTTAGGGTTGCTAGAACTAGGAATCTCGCCGACAGCTCTCGAGCCCAGGCTTATACCTTGTTGTAAACGCTCATACGCAAATTTGGAATAAGATCTTCTTTGCTCTCTTTTTCGATTTCTTATTCTTTATCGTTGTTATTCTGGTGTTCTGATTGCTTGACGTGTGGTAATTAGCAGATATCCGTGTCCTCTGGGAAATTAGGGTTTTCCTAGTTTCCTTATTTAAACGGAAATCGACAGTGCAAATTTCGGTTCCCACACTTACGGACACAGACGGACACACACATACACACACGGACAGCCACAGACGTTCTGTGTGTGGTGGCGGACACCCACGAACGTCCTATGTGTACTGAACAAACAGCCCACATGGGTCAAAATCACCCGAACAGTCCAAGGGAAGGGTCAGCGTGCTGAGTCCAACGACCAACATGCTGATATGTCTACCGATGGACAGCCACGGACGTCTTGTGTGTGCTGACGGACACACACGGATAGCCACGGACATCATGTGTGTGCTGACGGACACACACATACGTCCTGTGGTTGCTGACGGACACCCACAGACGTCCTGAGTGTACTGAACAGACAGCCCACGTGGACCAAAATCATCCGAACAGTCCACAAGAAGGGGCAGTATGCTGAGTCCAAGGACCAATGTGCTGATATGTGTACTGATGGACAGCCACGGATGTCCTGTGTGTGCCGACAGACACACACGGACACACAAAGACAGCCACGGTCGTCCTGTGTGTGCTGACAGACACCCACGGATGTCCTGTGTGTGCTAACGGACACCCACGGACGTCCTGTGCGTACTGAACAGACAGCCCACGTTGGCCAAATCACCAGAACAGTCCACGGGAAGGGTCAACGTGCTGAGTCCAAGGACCAACGTGCTGATATGTGTACAGATGGACAGCCACCGACATCCTGTGTGTGCTGACGGACACACACGGACAGCCACGGACGTCTTGCATGTGCTGGCGGATAGCCACGGACGTCCTGTGTGTGCTGGCGGACACTGACGGACGTCCTGTCTATACTGAACTTACAGCCCACGTGGGCCAAAATCACCCAAACAGTCCACGGGAAGGGCCAGCGTGCTGAGTGTGTCACACCCCCAATCCTGGATAGGATTGTCGGGAAAGCCATGGTTCGAGGAAACTTACCAGCTGGTCTTAGGACCTTAAAGAAGGCGTTCCATGGCCAAGATAGAGGGTTAAGGACGTCAGGATGCTAGCTGGACGAAGTGAACGGGTAGCTCGACTAGCTCAACCAAGCTAGGTTAAGCTCACTCCAGCTCGGCCACTACTAGGTCAGCTCCACTAGCTGGGCTACTAGCTCAATCAGCTGAGGCAGCTGGGAGTCAGCTTATCTCAGCTTGACGGACTGTTCGGGTTTCGGGCCGATGGTCCGGGTCCGGATAAGTGGCAGGCCATGAGGTCCAGCCATGTGGTCCATGAGTCGTTGGTCTCTTGTGGGCAGGCCGTGGGCTTGAGTACCAAGTCTGGGCTTGGGTTGGACGTGCCTAGAAGGTCTGGAGCCTTCTATATCCGAACAGGTAAGATCTGGACCGTTGATTGTAATCGATGGACAAGATATGTCCCAGAAGGATGCTTCGAAGGGATGTGGCTCTTCGCACATGACCTTTGGTTGCCTATATAAAGGATGCACGACCAGAGATCAAGGCATTCAATCAGTTTCGTGAGAAACCAAAGGCATAGGCTAAATAGAAAGGGAGAGAGAGAGATCGGCCAGAAAAGGGTCGGTTGTGGTGGTTTAGTACCTCCGGCAAGGAGAACAGTTTAGGAGAGAGGAGGCCGTGTGGTTATGAATACCCAGGGTATAGAGAAAGGTCTGGATAAGGACTACAAAGCCGTGGTTCAATCCAATAGGGTCAGTGGGGTAACAACCGACTCATCGGCTAAGACCATCGGGCAGTCCGAACCGGTCTAGCCATGGGCGTTTAGATTGTGTCCCATTCTTCTTATAATTTTCATCTAATTCTTCTTCTACTCCTTCTGTACATTGTCTTGGCCTTGTGGATATGTTGGGATTGGTTATAACCGTGGTTCTGGTTGAGTAATGCGGTCGCGGTCCATAACCGTCGAGTTAGGCGCGTGCATGGTCTATACCGGCCTCAGGTGATCCGATTGGATAGGGGAGGTTCGGTTCTGTTCTGAACGGTTGAAACCCTTCCCTGAACAGTCACAATGGTTCATGACTTTTGTAGGTTAAGGCGTGGTCCTTTGGCCATAGGCCGGACACATGCACGGAGACGGTTAGGTCGAACGGTTGGAACATCTGAATGGGTGCGAGTTGCCAAGGGTCATGAGTTGCCAAGAGGCACGTGTGTCCAAAGGGTACTAGTTCCCAAAGGGTGTGTTTTCTAAACAGTGCCAATGGTTCAAGGCTTAGGCCGAACCAAGTGGACAGTCCGCAGCTGCATAGTCGAACGAACGGACAGTTAGTTTAACCGGAGTGTTACGTAGCAAGGTCTGATCGGTTGCAAGGCAATCTGGTTTGGGCTTGGGCCTTACTATGTGGTATGGATCCAGGCTTTGGGTTGGATCAGGTAAGAAGGTCCGTGAGCCTTTGGGCTGGACTTATTAGTGGCCGATCGCACCTAGATCTCAACCAGACGGTTAGACGGGACTATGGACGATCCGACTATGGTTGGATGGTTCTAGCCGCAAAGGCTAAGTAGGATATCTTACAATCAACCTCGGGTTGGCGAGTAGGATAGGCGCCATATGCCTTATGTAGGGCGTAGACCCACATGATGGCAATGGAAGGCCGGTTATATCAGTACATGCTAAGTGGACGATGGCTTATCAAGTCTAGTGGTTGGATCATGTTTCATAACGATGGTTCGATGGCCGAACACCAGTATGGATAATCACGCTGCTGGAGTAAGAGTATTGATGTGATGCTTCTAGATATAAACCTTGGTGTTGACAGCTTCGAGATTGACTGAGAGTTATGACGAAGTGTGTGGCTAGTACTATGTGTCGTAGACCATAGATACTGAGCCTAAGTGTGATTGTTCAAGGAAGGCCGTGTAAGATCTGATCATGGTTGAGTATGGACGACCTGACCTCTGAATGATGGTTCAAGGTGTCGGTCCTAACCTGATTAATGAATGCATCGGTTGGTATGAACAAATCATATATGTTGTCTAGGTTAAGTCCCAAGGCCGATCAGACCAGATTATGACTCATGAGTTCCAAGTCATGTGAGGATGGTTGGTTGATTGAATTAGGATCTAATGAGCTTTGTCAGTCCAGAATATGGACTTGGTACTATTGCCTATAAGGCAAAAGGATTTCGGATTGTGCATGATCTGAGAAAGGCCAGATGTATATCCTTTTCCTTTCATAGACTTCTCAAAGGTTACTTATGTCTGTCGGGATGGTTGGTTGAATGACTAAGTACCTAGGGGAGCTGTTTGATGCAGGAGTCAAGATAAGGACCATAAGTAAGATCATTGATTGATCATGGTCCAGCTGTCAAGTAAGAGCAATTTGAGTCAATGGAGGACCGATTACCTAATAAGCTCCAAAGATGTGGCAAAAGTATGATCTAGCATTTACTTATGTAGATCTAGATAGAATGGTTTAGGGGAATGGAACCTCAGAATCGTATAGCTTGGTTTGGGTTTAGGATTGACCTTTAAGCTAATTGGTAGTTGAGTAAATTGACCAAGGCTAAGGTGATTCGACCAGACAAGTGTTAGATTGGTTTTAGACCAATGGTTAACGAGAGAATAATTTCCTTTGTATCTAATGAAAGGATCTAGGCTATTAATGACTAGGGAAGTCTTTAACTAAGGTCTAAGTTAGCCCTCGTCTTTAGGCGATATTATAAATAAAGGGCAAAAATTAAAAGGTTCGACAAGGAAGTAAACCGAGCGACGTGAGGCATCGACCGCGGCCTAGGCGGCCGGGATCGGGACTTACAGAGTCCAAGGACCAGTGTGCTGATATGTATACTGATGGACAGCCACGGAAATCCTGTGTGTGCTGACGGACACACAAGGACACACACGGACGTCCTGTGTGTGCCGACGGACACACACGAACGTCCTGTGTGTGCTGATGGACAGCAACGGATGTCCTGTGCGTGCTGGCGGACACCCACGGCCACACACGGACACACACGGACAGCCACGGACATCCTCTATGTGCCACGGACAGCCACGGACGTCCTGTGTGTGCTTGCGGACACCCACGGACGTCGTGTGTGTATTGAACAGACAGCCCACGTGGGCCAAAATCACCCACACAGTCCACGGGAAGGGCCAGCGTGCTCAGTCCAAGGACCAGCGTGCTGATATGTGTACTAATGGACAGCCACCAACGTCCTGTGTGTGCTGACGGACACACACGGACACACACGGACAGCCACGGACGTCCTATGTGTGCTGACGGACAGCCACAGACGTCATGTGTTTTCTGGCGGACACCCACGGACGTCCTGTGTGTACTGAACAGACAGCCCACGTGGGCCAAAATCACCTAAACAGTCCACGGGAAGGGCCAGCGTGCTGAGTCCAAGGACAGGCGTGCTGAGTCCAAGGACAAGCGTGCTGATATGTGTACAGATGGACAGCCACGGACGTCCTGTGTGTGCCGACGGACACACACGGACACACATGGAGGTCATGTGTGTTCTGACAGACACACACGGACGTCCTGTGTGTGCTGACGGACAGCCACGGACGTCCTGTGTGTGCTGGCGGACACCCACGGACACACACGGACACACACGGACAGCCAAGACGTCTTGTGTTTGCTGACGGACAGCCACGGACAGCCACGGACGTCCTGTGTGTGCTGGCGGACACCCACGGACGTCCTGTGTGTACTGAACAGACTGCCCACGTGGGCCAAAATTACCCAAACAGTCCACGGGAAAGGCCAGCGTGCTGAGTCCAAGGACCAATGTGCTGATATGTGTACTGATATGTGTACTGATGGATAGCCACAGACGTCATGGGTGTGCTGACGGACACAGATGGACACACACGGACAGCCACGGACGTCTTGTGTCTGCTGGTGGACACCCACATACGTCTTGTGTGTACTGAACAGACAGCCCATGTGGGCCAAAATCACGCGAACAGTCCACGGGAAGGGTCAGCGTGCTGAGTCCAAGGACCAACGTGCTGATATGTGTACTGATGGACAGCCACGGACGTCCTGTGTGATAGACCGCGGTCCACGGATCAGTACATGGACCCTAACCAGCCTGGAGATCAGAACGTTCTGAACATTTCAACCGAGGTTCATGTTTTTCACCGTACCGGACAGACTGACCGTGCAGTGTACTTGATAGTCCCGCATACGTCCGGAAAGGAGCTTTGGCTGGAACCATGGCCAGATGACCGATCTGACCATACTGGGGCTTGTCTTTCCCGTCCAACTTCACATTTGAAGACATATGGTCGAGCTAGAATCCACTTTGGACGAGCTGGACGAGGTGACACTTACTTTGAGCTAGATGAGCTGAGTGAGCTAAGTGACACTACTCTGGAGCTGGATGATCTGAGTGAGCTAAATGACACTAGCTTGGAGCTGAATGAGTGTTGGGGTCAAAATCGGTCACGACGGAATCAATGTCTGAAAATCCGTAAAAATCAGCATAACCGTTTTTACGAAAAGTAATCTTCGTAAAGATATCTTTACGAACAGCCTTGCAGTAAAATATCGTCCAAATCTCAATCGAACCACTAAATACCGATTGTCCGAAGGCAACGGACATGTATCCAAATCGGCCGCGGACAAGCTCGAGTATGGAAATCAGACCGCGGACAAGCCAAGCTCGATCGATACGCGGCAACCAAGCATGCACACAGCTCGGTCGCTACGTAGCGACCGAGCATCCGTCTCGCTCGGTCGCTACGTAGCGACCGAGCGATCGTCCCGCTCGGTCGCTACGTAGCGACCGAGCTCAGCCAAGCTCAGTCGCTACGTAGCGACCGAGCGATCATCCCGCTCGGTCGCTACGTAGCGACCGAGCTCGAGCCAAAGCTCGGTCGCTACGTAGCGACCGAGCGATCGTCCCGCTCGGTCGCTACGTAGCGACCGAGCTCGAGCCAAAGCTCGGTCGCTACGTAGCGACCGAGCGATCGTCCTGCTCGGTCGCTACGTAGCGACCGAGCGATCGTCCCGCTCGGTCGCTACGTAGCGACCGAGCGATCGTCCCGCTCGGTCGCTACGTAGCGACCGAGCTCGAGCCAAAGCTCGGTCGCTACGTAGCGACCGAGCGATCGTCCTGCTCGGTCGCTACGTAGCGACCGAGCTCGAGCCAAAGCTCGGTCGCTACGTAGCGACCGAGCGATCGTCCCGCTCGGTCGCTACGTAGCGACCGAGCTCGAGCCAAAGCTCGGTCGCTACGTAGCGACCGAGCGATCGTCCCGCTCGGTCGCTACGTAGCGACCGAGCTCAGCCAAGCTCGGTCGCTACGTAGCGACCGAGCGCTCGTCCCGCTCGGTCGCTACGAAGCGACCGGGCTCGAGCCAAAGTTCGGTCGCTGTGTAGCGATTGAACCTTTCCGAACGTCAATACGACACCAGTTCTTGCATTCTCGTCAAAACCTTCGAATGCTATCTCCCGAAGACCGTAGCAAGCTCAGTCCATGTTTCCCGCCATTCTAATTCATCGATCAAACTTCGCGGATTAGAAACCGCGGAAAACTCGTAGTAAACGTGTCGAGTCGGAAGACGGCCCAAAGGGACCTAAAACACGACTCGAGGCCCATCCTACGATTTTCCTAATCAAAAGCCCGTAAACCACAGCCTGGTTTACGCTTGGTCTACAAGGAAGGATAAATGTCAAGTTTCCGCGGATAAATACGGAAGTTTTGAAGATAATTGTGAAGATCGGGAAAAATGGAATATCTCCATTTTTATGCTATGACGGCTTAAGGGCAGAAGAGTAAAAGCGTAAACCGACCTTGGAGCTAGTATATAAGGAGTCCTAGGCGAGGAGCAAGAGGGAGAACTTTTTAGATTCGGAATTCTCTGCACTTAGAAACTTTAGGCTTATTCTCGACAAGTTCGGTTTCTATGACTGGCACTCAATTACTAGACGAACTCGCCCAGGCAGTTCGATCTCTTGTCCAGCTCTATCAATTGAACTACGTTCGGCTTGATCCTCGAAAGGGGTACGTAGGCAGCCTTTAACAAGGTTCAGTCCGAAATCAATCTAAGCCTTTTAGATATCTTTTTCGTCCTTTGTTATCGAGCTGCGACTCAACTAGGATTAGGGTTTTATGTTGCTAGAACTAGGTAACTCGCTGACGGCCCCTGCGGCCAAAGCCTTTGTATTCTCTTGTAATGATCGCAACGCTCTTACGCGGACTCGAAATAAGATCTACTGTTTTCTCTAAACTCGTTTGTTATCTTTTCATGATTTCCGCATATATTCGATCACTTGTCGTTGGCTCTCGCAGAGATCCGGGACCTCTGGGAAATTAGGGTTTTCCTAGTTTCCTTATTTAAACGGAAATCGACAGTGCGAATTTCGGTTCCCACAGTTTGGCGCTAGAAGGAGGGGGGGTTACGGATTACTCTTACTCATGGCCACAAAACGCTTGATCGAAACGATGTTTGGATATATGAAAGACAAACTCGCAGCACTGACTGCTCCTATGGCCAACGCTTACGCAAACGCCGTAGTTTTCAACAAAATCGAAAACTTAGTCGCGACCTTCCGCCACAGGAAGAGCACTAAAACAAGCTCGCGATTCCTCCCTGTAAACAAGAAGGGAAACGATAAATCTTATCAAAACCTCGTAAACAAATCTCGATGCATAAGGGTTTTACCAAAACACGTTTCCGAAAACATTTCGGAAGGATAAAACTTGTTCTCCCAAAAAAACCGCTGAAAAACCCCTACGTTAATCGCGGAAAAAGGAAACACAACAAAACGATTACACAGCTCGGTCGCTACGTAGCGACCGAGAACGCACACTGCTCGGTCGCTACGTAGCGACCGAGCACGCACACGCTGCTCGGTCGCTACGTAGCGATCGAGCACACACGCTGCTCGGTCGCTACGTAGCGACCGAGCACGCACGCTGCTCGGTCGCTACGTAGCGACCGAGCACACACGCTGCTCGGTCGCTACGTAGCGACCGAGCACTCACACGGCTCGGTCGCTACGTAGCGACCGAGCACGCACACGCTGCTCGGTCGCTACGTAGCGACCGAGCACACACGCTGCTCGGTCGCTACGTAGCGACCGAGCACTCACACGGCTCGGTCGCTACGTAGCGACAGAGCACGCACGCTGCTCGGTCGCTACGTAGCGACCGAGCACGAACACGCCGCTCGGTCGCTACGTAGCGACCGAGCACGCACACTGCTCGGTCGCTACGTAGCGACCGAGCACGCACACTGCTCGGTCGCTACGTAGCGACCGAGCACGCACACTGCTCGGTCGCTACGTAGCGACCGAGCACGCACACGCTGCTCGGTCGCTACGTAGCGATCGAGCACACACACTGCTCGGTCGCTACGTAGTGACCGAGCTCAAGCCAACTCTCCACTCGCTACATAGCGACCTGTAAGGCCTCAGAAAGGTCCTCCTTTGGGTTCTCTTTTGAATCCTCGTCGAAACGCTTTTCGTTTCGTCTCAATCGGAGTTTCCGTTGAGATTTTACGACGAACACAAGTGGGAATCTTCTCGGCTTGCTTCCACTCGCTACGTAGCGAACTGTCAGACTGTCAGTCGCTACGTAGCAACCTGTAAGGCCTCAGAAAGGTCCTTCTTTGGGTTCTCTTTTGAATCCTCGTCGAAATGCTTTTCGTTTCGTCTCAATCGGAGTTTCCGTTGAGATTTTACGACGAAAACAAGTGGGATCTTCTCGGCTTGCTTCCACTCGCTACGTAGCGACCTGTCAGACTGTCAGTCGCTACGTAGCGACCTGTAAGGCCTCAGAAAGGTCCTTCTTTGGGTTCTCTTTTGAATCCTCGTCGAAACGCTTTTCGTTTCGTCTCAATCGGAGTTTCCGTTGAGATTTTACGACGAAAACAAGTGGGACTCGTCTCGGCTTGCTTCCACTCGCTACGTAGCGACCTGTCAGACTGTCAGTCGCTACGTAGCGACCTGTAAGGCCTCAGAAAGGTCCTTCTTTGGGTTCTCTTTTGAATCCTCGTCGAAACGCTTTTCGTTTCGTCTCAATCGGAGTTTCCGTTGAGATTTTACGACGAAAACAAGTAGGACGCTTCTTCGCTTGCTTCCATTCGCTACGTAGCGACCTGTCAGACTGTCAGTCGCTACGTAGCGACCTGTAAGTCCTCAAAGGGTTCTTCCTTTGCGTTCTCCTTTGAATCCTGTTCAAAATGCTTTTCGTTTCGTTTCAATCGGAGTTTCCGTTGAGATTTTACGACGAAAACAAGTGGGACTCGTCTCGGCTCCCTTCCACTCGCTATAGCGACCGAGATGACATCCTCACTCGCTATAGCAACCTGTCAGGCCTCAAAGGGCTCCTCCTTTGCGTTGTCCTTTTAATTCTCATCGAAACGCTTTTGGTTTCGTCTCAATCGGAGTTTCCGTTGAGATTTTACGACAAAAACAAGTAAACCTCATCCAAAACTCCTTGGCTTGTTTCTGCTCACCCTACCTCCATCTTTGCGTTCACTTTCGAATCTCGATCGAAACGTCTCTTGTTTCGCCTCGATTGCAGTTACCATTGAGACTTTACGATATAAAAAAAAACCGCAAAGACCTATTTTCTCGCATGGATTCAGATTAATCGTATAAAACGGCAAATGGTTAGCTTAACACCTTAGCCGCCTTAACTATACGATTACGTTGGACCTTTTTACAAAAATCGACGTCTTATCTAAGGAGAAGATAACAGTCAAGTTCGGAAGATAAATGTCAAGTTTCAAAGGGTAAACACCAATATCGGAAATGGCGAACATACACGAGAATAGGAAACGGAAATGAGCACGCAAAACTGAGAAGGGACAAAACTGCATCTTCGAGAGAACTAAGGTATTTCCGACTTGAAATTTTTGAAATCAGACTTGGAATTTTCGTAGGAAATTACTTTGAGGCTGCCATAGAACTTTAGGGAACGTAAAACCTAGGCGGATAGTCTAGCGAACTAAGTTTTAAGCGATTTTTCCTGTCTCGATATATTGTCCCATAATTGTTCATCCAAATCTTGCAAACCGATCTAAACTCTCCGAAAGTCGAGAAATGATCGCCACGCATATCAAGCTCGCTTCCTAAAGAGAGAAAAAGTTAGAGACATGAACGTCGTCTTAAAACCGATTCGTTTCTGGCAATTTTCTCGGAACCGACATATCCCAAGTCGTCAACGTGGAAACAACCAAATCACAGTCCAAGCGTCGTCTATAAATCGTCCCGAATTATCGATCATTCCAAACATCAGGAGAGGAAACGTACACAACCCTTCAAAGTATCGGTTCAACCGTTTTTCTTTCGTAAAAAAAAAAGGGGGAGTAGGTACGTATACTATACTCGTATACTCCCAAACTTCAAAAAACTTTTGCAAATCGTCAAGAATAGGCAAACGACAATCTTAATATTCGTCTAAACGCTAGCAACATATCCAGACGATCGCGAACATAATCTCAAAAACTATACATCATTTCTTGTCGCAATCATGCGTACAAAAAACTTGTACCAATATCAAACTGAAACTCGACGATTAGCCAAAGTATTGAAGCCTTTTCCGGCTTCAGAAAGCCAATTTCGTTTTAAACTTAGCGGCGAGAAATCTTCAATCACCAAAGCATTTCTTTCAGTTTCCGTTGTACCAAGTAAGTCACGGAAAAGTATCGAAAACATTTGCGACGAAGAAAACTCGAGAATATATGTAGCATCGTGCACATTAAAAGAAGCACTTTCCTCCCGATGGTTAGCTAGATCCAACTTCTGGTTGACCAATTCTTTCAAGAAACAAATGTGTCATGAGAATCCTTCGAAAAACCTATGAAAAACGTTCCGCGACTAGATCGTATTGAAATAAACTTCGGTAATACTCCATGGGTAACGCCAAGCAACCTTCACCTAAGATCAAAATCACAGCGGGAACGTTTCTCGTAGAACCCGCAGAAACAATGCTACTTTGACATATGTATACATATCACTGATTTACGACCTTCGTAAAATCGGTTATATGATATGATAAATTATCGTATAGCCCACAATCGGAAATCATATGATAAATTCTTCATAACGAAACTAAGTCCTAACAACCAAACGGTTAACGGAAAATCTAAACTTTTCGAAAATTGACCAAGTTCAATACGCTCCACAATTCACTTTAAGCCCGCAACGTTTTAACCACAATACGCGGCATGTAAGGAAAAATTCGTAACAAAGCTTCTAGAGCTATACGAAACATCCTAAAAAATGCACGAAATACATCTCGGAAGGCCAACTCTTCACAAAGCACCATGAAGGAAAACACTTGTTCCCATGGACAAATTTACACGACACCTCAGTCATAATTCCTCGATCGCAAACAAAACTATTAGCATCCGAACAGGAACAACAATTTTTGGCTGCGAACATTCTTAGTCAAACCAGAATGTTTCTCAAACACAGGGCTAATACTAAACCCTCGCAACATCGCGAAATATCTTCAAAGCCCGCGAACATTTCAAGCACGAAACGTGGCATACGAAAGAATAACAAATCTTCAGCATCGCGAGACGTCGCGGACGCCTGAAGATTAGTTCTTCGACGAAATTTCCTTCCTCGATAAAACACCTTCATGGAAGACCAGACAGTCATACGCACTAACATCTTCTCAAAACATATTCTTCGCGAAGACTCAAAATAGTAATTTTTACCATTAAGTTTGTTGCTGATCACAACAAACTCTTAACGTCCTAAACAGACTTAGCCATCTCGTAGAAGATGACTCTCTTACATCCGACACAAGTAATAGCGCTATAAAAGAAATCCGAAATTTTGGTCCAGCACTTCCGGTCTCCGGAGAGATGCTCGATTCCAACATACAAGTCGTATAAGCCGAGAACCTATCGCGGACTTTAAATAAATCGGTATGGAATCAGGATGAAACTGAACGGGATACGTAAGTCGAATTAGTCATCGCACCCTCTAAAACCAGGAGTAAACCTAGGTCTTGCCCTAAACCCAGCGCACTGGTCTCTAACATCTCTAGGCATAGTATCAAACACCCTGATACGAGATCCCAAAATTTGTCTCTTTGCCAATATTCGAACGTCTTCAGAAAATCCCGCAAGTTTACACACTGCGGAAAAATCTCGAAACAGATTATGGATATGGCAATTCACACAGAGTTAGATTACGAGACGACAACTCGTAGTCTTCCCTCTACACCCATACAAAATGCCATCGGCAGCAACACGCCTTATAACCGCTACATAAAAACTAGACCATAAAGGTCCTACTGGAAAACTAGTCATAAGAACCTTAACTCCAAGATGAACTACGAAAGGCTTGATCCCTTCAACAAGGGTACGTAGGCAGCCGTCATAAGGCGCAGCCCCAATCTTATCGCGTTTTCTACTTTTAGGAGAGCGAGAAGATCACTTACCACAGACCTTTTCAACCATTAATTCCGCCTAACTCACCTAACTTGCCTAACTTGCCAAGCCACTCGCTAGAACCTCACGCTAGAAGCTCATGATTCTAACGAGCTGGGGGGCTAACTGTGGGGTCAAAATCGGTCACGACGGAATCAATGTCTGAAAGTCCGTAAAAATCAGCATAACCGTTTTTACGAAAAGTAATCTTCGTAAAGATATCTTTACGAACAGCCTTGCAGTAAAATATCGTCCAAATCTCAATCGAACCACTAAATACCGATTGTCCGAAGGCAACGGACATGTATCCAAATCGGCCGCGGACAAGCTCGAGTATGGAAATCAGACCGCGGACAAGCCAAGCTCGATCGATACGCGGCACCAAGCATGCACACAGCTCGGTCGCTACGTAGCGACCGAGCTCGAGCCAAGCTCGGTCGCTACGTAGCGACCGAGCGATCGTCCCGCTCGGTCGCTACGTAGCGACCGAGCTCGAGCCAAGCTCGGTCGCTACGTAGCGACCGAGCGATCGTCCCGCTCGGTCGCTACGTAGCGACCGAGCTCGAGCCAAAGCTCGGTCGCTACGTAGCGACCGAGCGATCGTCCTGCTCGGTCGCTACGTAGCGACGAGCTCGAGCCAAAGCTCGGTCGCTACGTAGCGACCGAGCGATCGTCCCGCTCGGTTCGCTACGTAGCGACCGAGCGATCGTCCCGCTCGGTCGCTACGTAGCGACCGAGCGATCGTCCCGCTCGGTCGCTACGTAGCGACCGAGCTCGAGCCAAAGCTCGGTCGCTACGTAGCGACCGAGCGATCGTCCTGCTCGGTCGCTACGTAGCGACCGAGCTCGAGCCAAAGCTCGGTCGCTACGTAGCGACCGAGCGATCGTCCCGCTCGGTCGCTACGTAGCGACCGAGTCGAGCCAAAGCTCGGTCGCTACGTAGCGACCGAGCGATCGTCCCGCTCGGTCGCTACGTAGCGACCGAGCTCAGCCAAGCTCGGTCGCTACGTAGCGACCGAGCGCTCGTCCCGCTCGGTCGCTACGAAGCGACCGGGCTCGAGCCAAAGTTCGGTCGCTGTGTAGCGATTGAACCTTTCCGAACGTCAATACGACACCAGTTCTTGCATTCTCGTCAAAACCTTCTAATGCTATCTCCCGAAGACCGTAGCAAGCTCAGTCCATGTTTCCTGCCATTCTAATTCATCGATCAAACTTCGCGGATTAGAAACCGCGGCCGAGCTCGAGCCAAAGCTCGGTCGCTACGTAGCGACGAGCGATCGTCCGCTCGGTCGCTACGTAGCGACCGAGCTCGAGCCAACTCGGTCGCTACGTAGCGACGAGCGATCGTCCGCTCGGTCGCTACGTAGCGACCGAGCTCGAGCCAAAGCTCGGTCGCTACGTACGACCGAGCGATCGTCCCGCTCGGTCGCTACGACCGAGCTCGAGCCAAGCTCGGTCGCTACGTAGCGACCGAGCGATCGTCCCGCTCGGTCGCTACGTAGCGACCGAGCTAGCCAAGCTCGGTCGCTACGTAGCGACCGAGCGCTTCGTCCCGCTCGGTCGCTACGAAGCGACCGGGCTCGAGCCAAAGTTCGGTCGCTGTGTAGCGATTGAACCTTTCCGAACGTCAAACGACACCAGTTCTTGCATTCTCGTCAAAACCTTCGAATGCTATCTCCCGAAGACCGTAGCAAGCTCAGTCCATGTTTCCCTCACTTCATTTCGATCAACTTCGCGGATTAGAAACCGCGGAAAACTCGTAGTAAACGTGTCGAGTCGGAAGACGGCCCAAAGGGACCAAACACGACTCGAGGCCCATCCTACGATTTTCCTAATCAAAAGCCCGTAAACCACAGCCTGGTTTACGCTTGTCTACAAGGAAGGAAAATGTCAAGTTTCCGCGGATACATACGGAAGTTTTGAAGATAATTGTGAGATCGGGAAAAATGGAATATCTCCATTTTTATGCTATGACGGCTTAAGGGCAGAAGAGTAAAAGCGTAAACCGACCTTGGAGCTAGTATATAAGAGTCCTAGGCGAGGAGCAGAGGGAGAACTTTTTAGATTCGGAAATTCTCTGCACTTAGAAACTTAGGCTTATTCTCGACAAGTTCGGTTTCTATGACTGGCACTCAATTACTAGACGAACTGCCCAGGCATTCGATCTCTTGTCCAGCTCTATCAATTGAACTACGTTCGGCTTGATCCTCGAAGGGGTACGTAGGCAGCCTTTAACAAGGTTCAGTCCGAAATCAATCTAAGCCTTTTAGTATTTCGTTTTCGTCCTTTGTTATCGAGCTGCGACTCCAACTAGGATTAGGGTTTTATGTTGCTAGAACTAGGTAACTCGCTGACGGCCCCTGCGGCCAAAGCCTTTGTATTCCTCTTGTAATGATCCAAGCTCTACGCGACTCGAAATAAGATCTACTGTTTTCTCTAAACTCGTTTGTTATCTTTTCATGATTTCCGCATATATTCGATCACTTGTCGTTGGCTCTCGCAGAGATCCGGGACCTCTGGGAAATTAGGGTTTTCGTAGTTTCCTTATTTAAACGGAAATCGACAGTGCGAATTTCGGTTCCCACAGGATAGCTTCTTCATCCTAACTCCTATGAGATTTATTCAGCTTCCTGGTGATTCTCCACTACTTTATGTATCAAAATCAAGCTTCTTACATCGCGATTCATCCTGGTTTGATTAGAATGACAAAGAAGCTGTCATATTCCCAAACAGGGAAAACTGGGATCACCTGATTTGAAAGTGGGATAGCTTCTTCATCTTAACTCCTATGAGATTTATTCAGCTTCCTGGTGATTCTCCACTACTTTATGTATCAAAATCAAGCTTCTTACATCGCGATTCATCTTGGTTTGATTAGAATGACAAAGAAGCTGTCATATTCCCAAACAGGAAAACTGGGATCACCTGATTTGAAAGTGGGATAGCTTCTTCATCCTAACTCCTATGAGATTTATTCAGCTTCCTGGTGATTCTCCACTACTTTATGTATCAAAATCAAGCTTCTTACATCGCGATTCATCCTGGTTTGATTAGAATGACAAAGAAGCTGTCATATTCCCAAACAGGAAAACTGGGATCACCTGATTTGAAAGTGGGATAGCTTCTTCATCCTAACTCCTATGAGATTTATTCAGCTTCCTGGTGATTCTCCACTACTTTATGTATCAAAATCAAGCTTCTTACATCGCGATTCATCCTGGTTTGATTAGAATGACAAAGAAGCTGTCATATTCCCAAACAGGGAAAACTGGGATCACCTGATTTGAAAGTGGGATAGCTTCTTCATCCTAACTCCTATGAGATTTATTCAGCTTCCTGGTGATTCTCCACTACTTTATGTATCAAAATCAAGCTTCTTACATCGCGATTCATCCTGGTTTGATTAGAATGACAAAGAAGCTGTCATATTCCCAAACAGGAAAACTGGGATCACCTGATTTGAAAGTGGGATAGCTTCTTCATCCTAACTCCTATGAGATTTATTCGACTTCCTGGTGATTCTCCACTACTTTATGTATCAAAATCAAGCTTCTTACATCGCGATTCATCCTGGTTTGATTAGAATGACAAAGAAGCTGTCATATTCCCAAACAGGAAAACTGGGATCACCTGATTTGAAAGTGGGATAGCTTCTTCATCCTAACTCCTATGAGATTTATTCGACTTCCTGGTGATTCTCCACTACTTTATGTATCAAAATCAAGCTTCTTACATCGCGATTCATCCTGGTTTGATTAGAATGACAAAGAAGCTGTCATATTCCCAAACAGGAAAACTGGGATCACCTGATTTGAAAGTGGGATAGCTTCTTCATCCTAACTCCTATGAGATTTATTCAGCTTCCTGGTGATTCTCCACTACTTTATGTATCAAAATCAAGCTTCTTACATCGCGATTCATCCTGGTTTGATTAGAATGACAAAGAAGCTGTCATATTCCCAAACAGGAAAACTGGGATCACCTGATTTGAAAGTGGGATAGCTTCTTCATCCTAACTCCTATGAGATTTATTCAGCTTCCTGGTGATTCTCCACTACTTTATGTATCAAAATCAAGCTTCTTACATCGCGATTCATCCTGGTTTGATTAGAATGACAAAGAAGCTGTCATATTCCCAAACAGGAAAACTGGGATCACCTGATTTGAAAGTGGGATAGCTTCTTCATCCTAACTCCTATGAGATTTATTCAGCTTCCTGGTGATTCTCCACTACTTTATGTATCAAAATCAAGCTTCTTACATCGCGATTCATCCTGGTTTGATTAGAATGACAAAGAAGCTGTCATATTCCCAAACAGGAAAACTGGGATCACCTGATTTGAAAGTGGGATAGCTTCTTCATCCTAACTCCTATGAGATTTATTCAGCTTCCTGGTGATTCTCCACTACTTTATGTATCAAAATCAAGCTTCTTACATCGCGATTCATCCTGGTTTGATTAGAATGACAAAGAAGCTGTCATATTCCCAAACAGGAAAACTGGGATCACCTGATTTGAAAGTGGGATAGCTTCTTCATCCTAACTCCTATGAGATTTATTCAGCTTCCTGGTGATTCTCCACTACTTTATGTATCAAAATCAAGCTTCTTACATCGCGATTCATCCTGGTTTGATTAGAATGACAAAGAAGCTGTCATATTCCCAAACAGGAAAACTGGGATCACCTGATTTGAAAGTGGGATAGCTTCTTCATCCTAACTCCTATGAGATTTATTCAGCTTCCTGGTGATTCTCCACTACTTTATGTATCAAAATCAAGCTTCTTACATCGCGATTCATCCTGGTTTGATTAGAATGACAAAGAAGCTGTCATATTCCCAAACAGGAAAACTGGGATCACCTGATTTGAAAGTGGGATAGCTTCTTCATCCTAACTCCTATGAGATTTATTCAGCTTCCTGGTGATTCTCCACTACTTTATGTATCAAAATCAAGCTTCTTACATCGCGATTCATCCTGGTTTGATTAGAATGACAAAGAAGCTGTCATATTCCCAAACAGGAAAACTGGGATCACCTGATTTGAAAGTGGGATAGCTTCTTCATCCTAACTCCTATGAGATTTATTCAGCTTCCTGGTGATTCTCCACTACTTTATGTATCAAAATCAAGCTTCTTACATCGCGATTCATCCTGGTTTGATTAGAATGACAAAGAAGCTGTCATATTCCCAACAGAAAACTGGGATTGATTTGAAAGTGGGATAGCTTCTTCATCCTAACTCCTATGAGATTTATTCAGCTTCCTGGTGATTCTCCACTACTTTATGTATCAAAATCAAGCTTCTTACATCGCGATTCATCCTGGTTTGATTAGAATGACAAAGAAGCTGTCATATTCCCAAACAGGAAAACTGGGATCACCTGATTTGAAAGTGGGATAGCTTCTTCATCCTAACTCCTATGAGATTTATTCGACTTCCTGGTGATTCTCCACTACTTTATGTATCAAAATCAAGCTTCTTACATCGCGATTCATCCTGGTTTGATTAGAATGACAAAGAAGCTGTCATATTCCCAAACAGGAAAACTGGGATCACCTGATTTGAAAGTGGGATAGCTTCTTCATCCTAACTCCTATGAGATTTATTCACTTCCTGGTGATTCTCCACTACTTTATGTATCAAAATCAAGCTTCTTACATCGCGATTCATCCTGGTTTGATTAGAATGACAAAGAAGCTGTCATATTCCCAAACAGGAAAACTGGGATCACCTGATTTGAAAGTGGGATAGCTTCTTCATCCTAACTCCTATGAGATTTATTCAGCTTCCTGGTGATTCTCCACTACTTTATGTATCAAAATCAAGCTTCTTACATCGCGATTCATCCTGGTTTGATTAGAATGACAAAGAAGCTGTCATATTCCCAAACAGGAAAACTGGGATCACCTGATTTGAAAGTGGGATAGCTTCTTCATCCTAACTCCTATGAGATTTATTCAGCTTCCTGGTGATTCTCCACTACTTTATGTATCAAAATCAAGCTTCTTACATCGCGATTCATCCTGGTTTGATTAGAATGACAAAGAAGCTGTCATATTCCCAAACAGGAAAACTGGGATCACCTGATTTGAAAGTGGGATAGCTTCTTCATCCTAACTCCTATGAGATTTATTCAGCTTCCTGGTGATTCTCCACTACTTTATGTATCAAAATCAAGCTTCTTACATCGCGATTCATCCTGGTTTGATTAGAATGACAAAGAAGCTGTCATATTCCCAAACAGGAAAACTGGGATCACCTGATTTGAAAGTGGGATAGCTTCTTCATCCTAACTCCTATGAGATTTATTCAGCTTCCTGGTGATTCTCCACTACTTTATGTATCAAAATCAAGCTTCTTACATCGCGATTCATCCTGGTTTGATTAGAATGACAAAGAAGCTGTCATATTCCCAAACAGGAAAACTGGGATCACCTGATTTGAAAGTGGGATAGCTTCTTCATCCTAACTCCTATGAGATTTATTCGACTTCCTGGTGATTCTCCACTACTTTATGTATCAAAATCAAGCTTCTTACATCGCGATTCATCCTGGTTTGATTAGAATGACAAAGAAGCTGTCATATTCCCAAACAGGAAAACTGGGATCACCTGATTTGAAAGTGGGATAGCTTCTTCATCCTAACTCCTATGAGATTTATTCAGCTTCCTGGTGATTCTCCACTACTTTATGTATCAAAATCAAGCTTCTTACATCGCGATTCATCCTGGTTTGATTAGAATGACAAAGAAGCTGTCATATTCCCAAACAGGAAAACTGGGATCACCTGATTTGAAAGTGGGATAGCTTCTTCATCCTAACTCCTATGAGATTTATTCAGCTTCCTGGTGATTCTCCACTACTTTATGTATCAAAATCAAGCTTCTTACATCGCGATTCATCCTGGTTTGATTAGAATGACAAAGAAGCTGTCATATTCCCAAACAGGAAAACTGGGATCACCTGATTTGAAAGTGGGATAGCTTCTTCATCCTAACTCCTATGAGATTTATTCAGCTTCCTGGTGATTCTCCACTACTTTATGTATCAAAATCAAGCTTCTTACATCGCGATTCATCCTGGTTTGATTAGAATGACAAAGAAGCTGTCATATTCCCAAACAGGAAAACTGGGATCACCTGATTTGAAAGTGGGATAGCTTCTTCATCCTAACTCCTATGAGATTTATTCACTTCCTGGTGATTCTCCACTACTTTATGTATCAAAATCAAGCTTCTTACATCGCGATTCATCCTGGTTTGATTAGAATGACAAAGAAGCTGTCATATTCCCAAACAGGAAAACTGGGATCACCTGATTTGAAAGTGGGATAGCTTCTTCATCCTAACTCCTATGAGATTTATTCAGCTTCCTGGTGATTCTCCACTACTTTATGTATCAAAATCAAGCTTCTTACATCGCGATTCATCCTGGTTTGATTAGAATGACAAAGAAGCTGTCATATTCCCAAACAGGAAAACTGGGATCACCTGATTTGAAAGTGGGATAGCTTCTTCATCCTAACTCCTATGAGATTTATTCGCTTCCTGGTGATTCTCCACTACTTTATGTATCAAAATCAAGCTTCTTACATCGCGATTCATCCTGGTTTGATTAGAATGACAAAGAAGCTGTCATATTCCCAAACAGGAAAACTGGGATCACCTGATTTGAAAGTGGGATAGCTTCTTCATCCTAACTCCTATGAGATTTATTCAGCTTCCTGGTGATTCTCCACTACTTTATGTATCAAAATCAAGCTTCTTACATCGCGATTCATCCTGGTTTGATTAGAATGACAAAGAAGCTGTCATATTCCCAAACAGGAAAACTGGGATCACCTGATTTGAAAGTGGGATAGCTTCTTCATCCTAACTCCTATGAGATTTATTCAGCTTCCTGGTGATTCTCCACTACTTTATGTATCAAAATCAAGCTTCTTACATCGCGATTCATCCTGGTTTGATTAGAATGACAAAGAAGCTGTCATATTCCCAAACAGGAAAACTGGGATCACCTGATTTGAAAGTGGGATAGCTTCTTCATCCTAACTCCTATGAGATTTATTCAGCTTCCTGGTGATTCTCCACTACTTTATGTATCAAAATCAAGCTTCTTACATCGCGATTCATCCTGGTTTGATTAGAATGACAAAGAAGCTGTCATATTCCCAAACAGGAAAACTGGGATCACCTGATTTGAAAGTGGGATAGCTTCTTCATCCTAACTCCTATGAGATTTATTCAGCTTCCTGGTGATTCTCCACTACTTTATGTATCAAAATCAAGCTTCTTACATCGCGATTCATCCTGGTTTGATTAGAATGACAAAGAAGCTGTCATATTCCCAAACAGGAAAACTGGGATCACCTGATTTGAAAGTGGGATAGCTTCTTCATCCTAACTCCTATGAGATTTATTCAGCTTCCTGGTGATTCTCCACTACTTTATGTATCAAAATCAAGCTTCTTACATCGCGATTCATCCTGGTTTGATTAGAATGACAAAGAAGCTGTCATATTCCCAAACAGGAAAACTGGGATCACCTGATTTGAAAGTGGGATAGCTTCTTCATCCTAACTCCTATGAGATTTATTCAGCTTCCTGGTGATTCTCCACTACTTTATGTATCAAAATCAAGCTTCTTACATCGCGATTCATCCTGGTTTGATTAGAATGACAAAGAAGCTGTCATATTCCCAAACAGGAAAACTGGGATCACCTGATTTGAAAGTGGGATAGCTTCTTCATCCTAACTCCTATGAGATTTATTCGACTTCCTGGTGATTCTCCACTACTTTATGTATCAAAATCAAGCTTCTTACATCGCGATTCATCCTGGTTTGATTAGAATGACAAAGAAGCTGTCATATTCCCAAACAGGAAAACTGGGATCACCTGATTTGAAAGTGGGATAGCTTCTTCATCCTAACTCCTATGAGATTTATTCAGCTTCCTGGTGATTCTCCACTACTTTATGTATCAAAATCAAGCTTCTTACATCGCGATTCATCCTGGTTTGATTAGAATGACAAAGAAGCTGTCATATTCCCAAACAGGAAAACTGGGATCACCTGATTTGAAAGTGGGATAGCTTCTTCATCCTAACTCCTATGAGATTTATTCAGCTTCCTGGTGATTCTCCACTACTTTATGTATCAAAATCAAGCTTCTTACATCGCGATTCATCCTGGTTTGATTAGAATGACAAAGAAGCTGTCATATTCCCAAACAGGAAAACTGGGATCACCTGATTTGAAAGTGGGATAGCTTCTTCATCCTAACTCCTATGAGATTTATTCAGCTTCCTGGTGATTCTCCACTACTTTATGTATCAAAATCAAGCTTCTTACATCGCGATTCATCCTGGTTTGATTAGAATGACAAAGAAGCTGTCATATTCCCAAACAGGAAAACTGGGATCACCTGATTTGAAAGTGGGATAGCTTCTTCATCCTAACTCCTATGAGATTTATTCAGCTTCCTGGTGATTCTCCACTACTTTATGTATCAAAATCAAGCTTCTTACATCGCGATTCATCCTGGTTTGATTAGAATGACAAAGAAGCTGTCATATTCCCAAACAGGAAAACTGGGATCACCTGATTTGAAAGTGGGATAGCTTCTTCATCCTAACTCCTATGAGATTTATTCAGCTTCCTGGTGATTCTCCACTACTTTATGTATCAAAATCAAGCTTCTTACATCGCGATTCATCCTGGTTTGATTAGAATGACAAAGAAGCTGTCATATTCCCAAACAGGAAAACTGGGATCACCTGATTTGAAAGTGGGATAGCTTCTTCATCCTAACTCCTATGAGATTTATTCAGCTTCCTGGTGATTCTCCACTACTTTATGTATCAAAATCAAGCTTCTTACATCGCGATTCATCCTGGTTTGATTAGAATGACAAAGAAGCTGTCATATTCCCAAACAGGAAAACTGGGATCACCTGATTTGAAAGTGGGATAGCTTCTTCATCCTAACTCCTATGAGATTTATTCAGCTTCCTGGTGATTCTCCACTACTTTATGTATCAAAATCAAGCTTCTTACATCGCGATTCATCCTGGTTTGATTAGAATGACAAAGAAGCTGTCATATTCCCAAACAGGAAAACTGGGATCACCTGATTTGAAAGTGGGATAGCTTCTTCATCCTAACTCCTATGAGATTTATTCAGCTTCCTGGTGATTCTCCACTACTTTATGTATCAAAATCAAGCTTCTTACATCGCGATTCATCCTGGTTTGATTAGAATGACAAAGAAGCTGTCATATTCCCAAACAGGAAAACTGGGATCACCTGATTTGAAAGTGGGATAGCTTCTTCATCCTAACTCCTATGAGATTTATTCAGCTTCCTGGTGATTCTCCACTACTTTATGTATCAAAATCAAGCTTCTTACATCGCGATTCATCCTGGTTTGATTAGAATGACAAAGAAGCTGTCATATTCCCAAACAGGAAAACTGGGATCACCTGATTTGAAAGTGGGATAGCTTCTTCATCCTAACTCCTATGAGATTTATTCAGCTTCCTGGTGATTCTCCACTACTTTATGTATCAAAATCAAGCTTCTTACATCGCGATTCATCCTGGTTTGATTAGAATGACAAAGAAGCTGTCATATTCCCAAACAGGAAAACTGGGATCACCTGATTTGAAAGTGGGATAGCTTCTTCATCCTAACTCCTATGAGATTTATTCAGCTTCCTGGTGATTCTCCACTACTTTATGTATCAAAATCAAGCTTCTTACATCGCGATTCATCCTGGTTTGATTAGAATGACAAAGAAGCTGTCATATTCCCAAACAGGAAAACTGGGATCACCTGATTTGAAAGTGGGATAGCTTCTTCATCCTAACTCCTATGAGATTTATTCAGCTTCCTGGTGATTCTCCACTACTTTATGTATCAAAATCAAGCTTCTTACATCGCGATTCATCCTGGTTTGATTAGAATGACAAAGAAGCTGTCATATTCCCAAACAGGAAAACTGGGATCACCTGATTTGAAAGTGGGATAGCTTCTTCATCCTAACTCCTATGAGATTTATTCGACTTCCTGGTGATTCTCCACTACTTTATGTATCAAAATCAAGCTTCTTACATCGCGATTCATCCTGGTTTGATTAGAATGACAAAGAAGCTGTCATATTCCCAAACAGGAAAACTGGGATCACCTGATTTGAAAGTGGGATAGCTTCTTCATCCTAACTCCTATGAGATTTATTCAGCTTCCTGGTGATTCTCCACTACTTTATGTATCAAAATCAAGCTTCTTACATCGCGATTCATCCTGGTTTGATTAGAATGACAAAGAAGCTGTCATATTCCCAAACAGAAAACTGGGATCACCTGATTTGAAAGTGGGATAGCTTCTTCATCCTAACTCCTATGAGATTTATTCACTTCCTGGTGATTCTCCACTACTTTATGTATCAAAATCAAGCTTCTTACATCGCGATTCATCCTGGTTTGATTAGAATGACAAAGAAGCTGTCATATTCCCAAACAGGAAAACTGGGATCACCTGATTTGAAAGTGGGATAGCTTCTTCATCCTAACTCCTATGAGATTTATTCACTTCCTGGTGATTCTCCACTACTTTATGTATCAAAATCAAGCTTCTTACATCGCGATTCATCCTGGTTTGATTAGAATGACAAAGAAGCTGTCATATTCCCAAACAGGAAAACTGGGATCACCTGATTTGAAAGTGGGATAGCTTCTTCATCCTAACTCCTATGAGATTTATTCAGCTTCCTGGTGATTCTCCACTACTTTATGTATCAAAATCAAGCTTCTTACATCGCGATTCATCCTGGTTTGATTAGAATGACAAAGAAGCTGTCATATTCCCAAACAGGAAAACTGGGATCACCTGATTTGAAAGTGGGATAGCTTCTTCATCCTAACTCCTATGAGATTTATTCAGCTTCCTGGTGATTCTCCACTACTTTATGTATCAAAATCAAGCTTCTTACATCGCGATTCATCCTGGTTTGATTAGAATGACAAAGAAGCTGTCATATTCCCAAACAGGAAAACTGGGATCACCTGATTTGAAAGTGGGATAGCTTCTTCATCCTAACTCCTATGAGATTTATTCAGCTTCCTGGTGATTCTCCACTACTTTATGTATCAAAATCAAGCTTCTTACATCGCGATTCATCCTGGTTTGATTAGAATGACAAAGAAGCTGTCATATTCCCAAACAGGAAAACTGGGATCACCTGATTTGAAAGTGGGATAGCTTCTTCATCCTAACTCCTATGAGATTTATTCAGCTTCCTGGTGATTCTCCACTACTTTATGTATCAAAATCAAGCTTCTTACATCGCGATTCATCCTGGTTTGATTAGAATGACAAAGAAGCTGTCATATTCCCAAACAGGAAAACTGGGATCACCTGATTTGAAAGTGGGATAGCTTCTTCATCCTAACTCCTATGAGATTTATTCGACTTCCTGGTGATTCTCCACTACTTTATGTATCAAAATCAAGCTTCTTACATCGCGATTCATCCTGGTTTGATTAGAATGACAAAGAAGCTGTCATATTCCCAAACAGGAAAACTGGGATCACCTGATTTGAAAGTGGGATAGCTTCTTCATCCTAACTCCTATGAGATTTATTCAGCTTCTTGGTGATTCTCCATTACTTTATGTATCAAAATCAAGCTTCTTACATCGCGATTCATCCTGGTTTGATTAGAATGACAAAGAAGCTGTCATATTCCCAAACAGGAAAACTGGGATCACCTGATTTGAAAGTGGGATAGCTTCTTCATCCTAACTCCTATGAGATTTATTCAGCTTCCTGGTGATTCTCCACTACTTTATGTATCAAAATCAAGCTTCTTACATCGCGATTCATCCTGGTTTGATTAGAATGACAAAGAAGCTGTCATATTCCCAAACAGGAAAACTGGGATCACCTGATTTGAAAGTGGGATAGCTTCTTCATCCTAACTCCTATGAGATTTATTCAGCTTCTTGTGATTCTCCATTACTTTATGTTTCAAAATCAAGCTTCTTACATCGCGATTCATCCTGGTTTGATTAGAATGACAAAGAAGCTGTCATATTCCCAAACAAGAAAACTGGGATCACCTGAGTTGAAAGTGGGATAGCTTCTTCATCCTAACTCCTATGAGATTTATTCAGCTTCCTGGTGATTCTCCACTACTTTATGTATCAAAATCAAGCTTCTTACATCGCGATTCATCCTGGTTTGATTAGAATGACAAAGAAGCTGTCATATTCCCAAACAAGAAAACTGGGATCACCTGATTGAAAGTGGGATAGCTTCTTCATCCTAACTCCTATGAGATTTATTCGACTTCTTGGTGATTCTCTGTTGAGTTGAGTTGATTATATTGGTATGGAGAGAAGAGGAGTTGAAGAGGAAAAGAGATGGAGAAGCTTGGGGAGTTTTGGTATGAATGGTATGGACGGCCGTTCAAGGCCGTACATGGCCGTACCGTCCGTACCAAAGGTCTCGACCAAAACTTACCCAACTCGACCAAGTGAAACGGTAACAAGGAAATGTTACCTTGGGGGCTTAAGGAGAAGGGATCAGACCGTTGAGTGGATAAGGGAAGAGCGTGCCAGGCTGGAACAGGCTGTAAAGAGGCAAAGCGTGTGAGCCTTATCATCCAATCATCCGGAAAGCAACCTTGACTCTACATGCTTCAATAGTGCCCATTTCGCCTCTTGTAAACCCTTATGCTTTCCATATAAATATGTAACCTCACTCATTAATAAGATTATGCAGTTTGAGTCTCTCTAATCTCTTAGACACTATGGTTCTCTCTTAGACTCTAAACGGCTCTATCTAGTCTCTTAATCTTTCACAAACTTCTCTTAATCACTTCTTAAACACTCTCTTTATTCTGATTACTCTAAGGATCTCTTAATCTCATATGGTATCAGAGCCAGGTTCGTTTGAATCTGGGGTTTGATCTTTAGAGAGTTACAAGCTAACGGCTTTGAAGCTACACGCGAGTAGTCTTGAAGGTGTTGAAGCTGTGATACGTTCTAGGTGAAGCTGTGCTACGTTCTGTGGGTTTGCGTGATTCTAGACTCAAGGTTGGTGTGTACGAGATCCAAGATTCAAGTTTTCAAGTCAAGCAAAGATGGAACATGGGATGAACATGAGGATGAAGGTAGCGGTTACTTTCAAAGGTAGCAACTACCTTGTGTGGTCTCGGATGGTGAAGACTGCGGTGGGAAGTAAGGGTTTGTGGGGGCACATCACAACAGGGGAGGCTCCGAAACTCATTACTCAGGGAGGAGATCAAGAAGAGGTCTCCAATGAAGCGGCTGTGGAGAAATGGCAACAAGAAGACATGCTGGTGATGACGGTTCTACACGCATCCTTGGACCCAGCTATCTTAGATGCCTACAGCTACTATGAATCAGCCAAGGAGCTGTGGGATACGCTGAAGAAGGTGTATGGGAACACTTCCAACCTCAGCCGTGTGTTTGAAGTGAAGCTAGCGATCAACCGTCTTGCACAAGAGGACATGGAGTTCACTAAGCACTTGGGGAGGTTCAGGTCCTTATGGTCAGAGCTGGAGATGCTGAGGCCGAGCACAACTGATCCAGATCAGTTGAATGAGAGGCGCGAGCAAGACAAGGTCTTTGGGCTGCTTCTCACACTGAACCCGGCCTACACTCAACTCATCCAGCACATGCTAAGGTCAGACAAGCTTCCGGACCTTGAGGAGGTGTGTGCGCAAATCCAAAGGGAGCAGGGATCTATGGGGCTGTTTGGAGGAAAGGGGGAGCTCTCTCTTGCCAATCAAGCAGCTCATGAGGACTCAACCGAGACTCCACAGGCAAACAAGGCATCTCACGGGAAGTACGAGGACAGAAAGTTCAATGGCAACTGTGATCATTGCAAGAAGCATGGTCATAAGAAGAGCCAATGCTGGATACTCCACCCACACCTCAAGCCGGCCAAGTTCATGAAGGAGCGTGAGGGAAGGGCAAATGTGACTGAAGGATCAAGTGGAGCTGGCACCAGCAAGGCGAGTGAAGCGGATGGGCTTGGAGGCAATGATGGGAATGGGAAGTCTCTGGTGGCTTACACAGGCGCCTCAAGCTCACGCAGCAATGATGACTACATCAAGAGATCAGACCTTGATGCTCTCTTCAAAATGCTAAAGGAAAACGGTAACACCTATGGTTATTCCTTTGGAGCTTCTATGATTGCATATAAGGATGATCACTTGATTAGAGAACTAGTAGAACGGATAGAAGCTAGGAATGAATATAAGAATGCTCACATTGCTAGAACTGATAGGATGCATCAATTGCTTAGTAATCTATGTCATAATGCTAAACTAGTAGATAAACCATTGATTGTTGATTCTGGTGCATCACATCATATGATAAGTGATGAGAACCTGATTAAGGATATAGAACCTACGCATGGGCATGTGATGATAGCAAATGGGGATAAGATACCTATTAGAGGAATAGGAAAGCTTAAGTTGTTTAACAAAGAATCTAGAGCTTTTTACATGCCTGAATTCACATCAAACCTATTATCTGTGAAGAAATGAACTAATGATTTACAATGCAATGTTATCTTTAGTCCTAATGATGTGAAGTTTCAGGATATTGAGAGCAGCAGATTGATTGGGAAAGGGGTGACTAAGGGAGATCTCTATATGCTTGAAGAACTCACTTCTGTTCCTGATTATAGTTGCTCGTTTACTTCTGCTTCTTTGTTGAATAAAAATGCATTGTGGCATGCTAGAGTAGGACACCCTCATGTTAAAGCTTTGAACTTAATGGTACCAGGTGTTGTGTTTGAGAACAAAGATTGTGAAGCTTGTATTTTAGGCAAGCATTGTAGAACTGTGTTTCAAAAGTCTACTACCGTTTATGATAATTGCTTTGATCTAATTCATTCGGATGTGTGGACTGCTCCTTGTTAAGATGAGGAGATGAGGAGATGAAGAGTTGATACATGGATAGAGGAAGGGATTTGGAGCAGGCAGTAACTTTGGAGATTTACCACAGTAACTTTATTGTTACTGTGGTAACTGAGGTAAAAGACTTGGGAAGTTACCTTGCATCCATTTGGAGAGTGAAACACGCCAGGAGGAGTCTGGATAAGCAAGGAGGAGTTTGGATAAGGTCTGGTCAAGGCTAGAGAGCTTTAGACAGGCTGGCACCAGCTGGAAAGCTAAAGCAAGATTCCCAAGCATGTGAGGAACCTTATTGGCCAGTTTGAATCAAGCATCTTTGACTACACATGCCTCTTATCCTAGCTAGACTGAACCTGGACGAAATTATGTATCCCTAATCTATATGTGTTGTAACCTCTCTCATTAATCAATCTAATGGAGTTTTGAGCCTCTCTCTCTATTCTCTCACTAAAATCTCTTAATCTCTTTAATCTTCTCATCTGATTATCCCTGATTAGTTGAATCATGCTCTAATACACAAAAGTGTATATGGTATCAGAGCCAGGTTGCGCAAAGTGGGAGAGTGTGATTCCTTTTTCTTAAAAATCTTGAGTGTTCTTGAGTGTTCTTGGTGTTCTTAACTTCTGGGTTTCATTATCTTGGTGGCGTGAGAGGTTCTGGTGAATCCAAATCATCTCAACATGGAAATGGAGCACAGACCTGAGTCAACTGTGAAGACTGAAGAGGAGAGGCATGGCGAGTGGTCAAGGTGGGCCAAAAGAGCTTTGGAAAGCTGTGGGTTATGGAGTAGTCATGGAAAGGGGAAACCTTTCATGGAAATGGCTACTGAAGAAGGTCAGACAAGAGGTCTGAAGCTGGGAAATGAAGTTGTTCAAGGAAACACTACAAAGAGTGAGATTGAAGCAACTTTAGGCAAGTCCAAGCTTGTGAGAGTCGTTGAGGACAGAGGGGTGATCCGCGGCTTGAGACAAGGAAAGGATGAGTGTTATCAGCTTGTGGGAAGGCTGAGAGAAGTATGGTCAGAGCTAGATGTGGTGAAGACACACACATCAAATCCGAGATGTTGTCAAGAAAGGAGGAAGCAAGATGTGATCTTCAGCTTCCTTATGGAAGAGGTATGTGAGCTTGTTAAATATACTTGTGATGTGTGGGAAATGAACAGGAAGCCAGAAAGATGGAAGGGAGGTACAAGCTGTAAGAGGGGAAGGTTGAGAAAACTTTCTAAGGAGTGGTTAATGAAGAGAAGGGCATGGAGAAAGGATAGCGAGTCTGAGCACTTGAGTGACAGGATGAGTGTGATCTTGAAGAGAATCAAGGATGTACTTCAGCAGATGGTTATAGGAGAGTGTTCATACTCAGCTTACATGGGAGAAACAGTAGGAGACAGTGCGGATATGAGAGGAATGGATACCAAGAGGGCAGATGAGTGTGTGACAAAGAAGGAATGGGATGAGTTGGTTAAGCATGTGTATGCTTTGGCTACGACCCGGAGTCTGGGTGCTCCTGCCAAAGCATCCACATCTAAACCCATCATCATTGACTCTGGAGCAACACACCACATGATCAGTGACAAGAGACTAATCAGTGAGGTTAAAGCAGCAACAGGGAGTGTCATGATAGCCAATGGTACCAGGATCCCAATAGAAGGAGTGGGAAACCTCAAGCTGTTTGAGAAGAACTCCACTGCCTTCTACCTACCTCAGTTTACATCCAATCTAATCTCAGTTAAGAAGGCTACAGTTGATCTGGATTGTCAAGTGGTTTTCAGACCAAATGAAGTTGAGTTCCAGGATTTGAAGACTGGAAGAGTTATTGGCAGAGGAGACAGCAAGCATCAGCTCTATCATCTCCAAACAACTGAGGCGCCTAGTCCTGTGGAGTCTGTGTGTTTAAGCAGCACAACGGATAGGTGTGATAATCTCACATGGCATGCAAGGCTGGGACATCCTCATGCCAAGGCAATTGAACTGATTCTACCAAGTATGGCGTTCAATCACTTGGAGTGTGAAGCTTGTATACTTGGAAAGCACTGTAGAACTGTCTTCCCAACATCAGAAACCAGATATGAGAATTGCTTTGATCTGGTGCATTCAGACGTGTGGACAGCTCCCTGTATGTCTAGAGACAGCCATAAGTACTTTGTGACTTTCATTGATGAGAAGTCCAAGTACACATGGATCACCATGATTCCCTCCAAAGACAGAGTCCTGGAAGCCTTCATGAACTTCCAAGCATATGTTACTAACCAGTACAATGCCACTGTGAAGATTCTGAGGTCTGATAATGGAGGAGAATACACTAGCAATGCTTTCAAGAGTCATCTTGCAAAGCATGGGATTGTGCAACAAACTAGCTGTCCTTACACACCACAACAAAATGGGGTGGCTGAGAGGAAGAACAGACATTTGATGGAGGTTGCGAGATCAATAATGTTCCACATGAATGTCCCTAAGAGGTTTTGGAGTGATGCTGTTCAGACTGCTTGCTATCTCATCAATAGAGTGCCAACCCGTGTCTTGAAGAAACTGTCTCCCTTTGAAGTATTAAACAAGGCCAAGCCACACATTGATCATTTGAGAGTCTTTGGGTGCTTATGTTATGTGATGATTCCCGGAGAAAGAAGGAACAAGCTAGAAGCAAAGAGTACTAAAGCTATGTTCATTGGGTACTCAATCACTCAGAAAGGCTACAAATGTTATGATCCAATAACTAGGAGGGTTATGGTATCTAGAGAAGTGAAGTTTGTTGAGTCTAAAGGGTATTATGAGGAGAAGAAATGGGAAGACCTAGAGGATCTGTCCCGAGCTCCATCAGAGAAGGCAACAACATTGTAGGGATAGGATTATCCCAAGATCAGGAACCAGGAAGAACAGGACCTTCTAATCAAGCTGGAGAAGCTGGAGGAACAACTCCTCTTGATCATGAGAGGGGGAATGGATCTGAATCAGGGGAGCAGGAGCATAACCAAGAGGATTCAGGTCAGCATGATCAGGAGGAGACACAGGAAGTAGAGAGTGGAGCTCAGTCAGGTGGAAATGAGCAGGGAGAACCTACTGGAAATGAGCAGGGAGAACCTACTGGTTTAAGAGAGGAAGCACAAGAGAATGTTCAGGCTGAAGAACAGGTTGAGACCTTGCGGAGGAGCACAAGGATAAGGAGGGATCCTTCCAACTGGGTAAACACGAGAGTGTACTACAATGCCCAGGCTGTGGAGCATCCCTCTCAAGCCGTGTGTTCCTTTGCTGAGTTTCCAGAAGAGCACATGGTGTTTATGTGTAACTTGGATGAGAATGAGATACCAAGATCTTATGAAGAAGCTATGAAGCACAAGGTTTGGAGAGATTCAGTAGGAGATGAAAGGGATGCAATGATCAGGAATGATACTTGGTATGAGAGTGAGTTACCTAAAGGGAAGAAGGCAGTTTCAAGCAGATGGATCTTCACCATCAAGTACCTTGCAAATGGGGAGATAGATAGGCGCAAGACTAGGCTGGTTGCAAGAGGATTTACACAGACTTATGGGGAAGATTACATTGATACTTTTGCACCAGTGGCCAAGCTTCACACAATTCGAATTGTCTTATCTATTGCAACAAACTTGGAGTGGGATTTGTGGCAAATGGATGTGAAGAATGCTTTCTTGCAAGGTGAACTTGAAGATGAAGTATACATGCATCCACCTCCTGGTCTTGAGCATCTAGTAAAGCCAGGGAATGTTTTGAGATTGAAGAAAGCAATATATGGGTTGAAACAGTCACCTAGAGCTTGGTACAGGAAGCTGAGTACAACACTCAATGGGAGAGGCTTTAGGAAGTCTGAACTAGATCACACTCTCTTCACCTTGACAGGACCTTCAGGGAGCATTGTGATTCTAGTGTATGTGGATGATTTGATTATCACAGGAAGTGATAAGGCAGGGATTCAGGCTACTAAGGAGTTTCTCAAATCTGTGTTTGACATCAAGGATTTGGGAGAGATGAAGTATTTTCTGGGCATTGAGATATGCAGATCAAAGGAGGGTTTGTTTATGTCTCAAAGGAAGTATACTATGGATATGTTGAAGGAGACTGATGTGCTTGGAGGAAAGATAGCTAAGACACCCCTTGAGGAGGGATATAAAGTTCTGCGTGAGGGGGAGGTTGAAGAGAAGCAGCTGTTTGAAGATCCTAAGCTATACAGGAAGATGGTTGGCAAGCTGATCTACTTGACCATCACCAGACCAGATATATGTTTTGCTGTGAACCAAGTGAGTCAGCATATGCAGGCGCCAAAGGTCCATCACTGGAAGATGGTTGATAGGATACTGAGGTATCTGAGTGGGACGGCTGGACAAGGAGTTTGGATGGGTTGTAATGGCAGTACAGAAGTGGTTGGGTATTGTGATGCTGATTGGGCAGGAGATAGAGTGGACAGGAGATCAACTACTGGGTATTGTACATTCATTGGAGGAAACTTGGTTACTTGGAAGAGTAAGAAGCAGAAGGTTATCTCTTGTTCAAGTGCTGAAGCTGAGTATAGAGCCATGCTGAAGCTGACAAACGAGTTGGTGTGGATCAAGGGGATCTTGAAGCACCTAGAGATTGAGCAGAGTACTCCTATGACTATGCATTGTGACAATCAAGCAGCTATCCACATTGCCTCCAACTCAGTGTTTCATGAGAGAACAAAGCACATAGAGGTGGATTGCCATAAGGTGAGGCAGATGATTATCTTAGGAGTGATTCTGCCATGTTATACAAGAAGTGAAGATCAGCTTGCAGATGTGTTTACTAAGGCAGCGAGATTGAAGACAATGGAGTCCATACTATCCAGGCTTGGACTCATTGATCTTACTCCCAGGAGCTGAGCCCCTTAACCATGGAGTCTCCACTCTTTTTCCCTCATCAAAGTTTTATCCCAATAGGTTTTCTTTGGTGAGGTTTTTAATGAGGGAGGTCTTCATGGTTTCCAAGCTTGACTTGTTCCACATGGTCAAGCTTGAGGGGGAGTGTTAAGATGAGGAGATGAGGAGATGAAGAGTTGATACATGGATAGAGGAAGGGATTTGGAGCAGGCAGTAACTTTGGAGATTTACCACAGTAACTTTATTGTTACTGTGGTAACTGAGGTAAAAGACTTGGGAAGTTACCTTGCATCCATTTGGAGAGTGAAACACGCCAGGAGGAGTCTGGATAAGCAAGGAGGAGTTTGGATAAGGTCTGGTCAATGCTAGAGAGCTTTAGACAGGCTGGCACCAGCTGGAAAGCTAAAGCAAGATTCCCAAGCATGTGAGGAACCTTATTGGCCAGTTTGAATCAAGCATCTTTGACTACACATGCCTCTTATCCTAGCTAGACTGAACCTGGACGAAATTATGTATCCTTAATCTATATGTGTTGTAACCTCTCTCATTAATCAATCTAATGGAGTTTTGAGCCTCTCTCTCTATTCTCTCACTAAAATCTCTTAATCTCTTTAATCTTCTCATCTGATTATCCCTGATTAGTTGAATCATGCTCTAATACACAAAAGTGTATAAGTACTTTGTCACATTCATTGATGAAAAATCCAAATACACCTGGTTAACCTTAATTCAAACCAAAGATAGGGTACTTGATGCATTTAGGAACTTTCAAACTTATGTAACTAACCATTATCATGCTAAGATTAAAATTTTGAGATCAGATAATGGAGGAGAGTACACAAGTCATGCGTTCAAGCAACACTTATCACAGCATGGGATCCTACATCAAACAAGTTGTCCGTATACTCCACAGCAAAATGGAGTGGCTGAGAGGAAGAATAGGCACCTCATGGAAGTGGCAAGGTCTCTGATGTTTCAGAGTAATGTTCCAAAGAGATTTTGGAGTGATGCGGTTGCCACTGCTTGTTACTTGATCAACAGAACTCCAACCAAGGTTCTGAATGAGAAGGCTCCATTTGAAGTTCTGAACAGGTACAAACCAGCACTTGATTACTTGCGAGTCTTTGGATGCCTATGCTTTGTGCTCAAACCAGGAGAGATGATCAACAAGCTAGAAGCAAGAAGTACTAAGGCTGTGTTCATAGGATACTCAGCTACACAGAAAGGATACAAATGCTATGATCCTATAGCAAGGAGAGTACTTGTATCTAGAGATGTGAAGTTCTTGGAAGATAGAGGATACTATGAAGAAAAGAACCAAGAAGACCTGAAGGACTTAACATCAGACAAGGCCACCACCTTGCGGATCATCCTTGAAGGTCTTGGAATCAGTACATCCCAGGATCCAAGGAATCACACAACTACACCTCCTGAAGATAGTTCACCATCCCACCTTGATCATGAGGGAGGAGAGGAGCATGAGGAACCTATGCAAGAGGCTAATCAGGATGAAGGAGGCGTAGAGAATGAAGGAGAAGAGAGCATAGGCTCTGATGGTCATGGTCATGATCATGGTGTGAGGCAAACACCTTCTCAAGATGAAGTGGTAGAAGAACAACAGGAAGAAGAACCGGTTGTGCAGCCACTAAGAAGGAGCACAAGGATAAGGAAGGATCCTTCTAGCTGGGTAAACACGAGAGTGTACTACAATGCCCAAGCTGTGGAGCATCCTTCTCAAGCCGTGTGCTCCTTTGCTCAATATCCAGAAGAGCATTGTGCCTTCATGGTTAACTTGGATGAGAACTACATCCCTAGAAGCTATGAAGAAGCAATCATGGATAAAGAATGGAAGGAATCAGTTGGAGCTGAGGCAGGAGCTATGATCAAGAATGATACATGGTACGAGAGTGAGTTACCAAAAGGGAAGAAGGCTGTGACCAGTAGATGGATATTCACAATCAAGTACAAAGCGGATGGAAAGATTGAGAGGAAGAAGTCAAGGCTAGTTGCAAGAGGTTTCACTCAAACTTATGGAGAAGATTACATAGAAACCTTTGCACCAGTAGCTAAACTACACACAATCCGGATTGTACTAAGCTTGGCTGTGAATCTTGGATGGGGGTTATGGCAAATGGATGTGAAGAATGCGTTTCTACAAGGTGAACTTGAGGATGAAGTGTATATGCATCCACCTCCAGGCCTTGAACACTTAGTGAAGAGAGGGAATGTGTTGAGGCTGAAGAAAGCTATCTATGGGCTGAAGCAATCACCAAGAGCTTGGTACAACAAGTTGAGCACTACTCTGAATGGCCGAGGCTTCAAGAAGTCTGAACTAGATCACACCCTCTTCACACTCACGACTCCCTCAGGTATGATTGCACTCCTTGTGTATGTTGATGATATCATTATCACAGGGAGTGATAAGGAAGGTATCATAGCAACCAAGGAGTTTCTTAAATCCATGTTTGAGATTAAAGACTTGGGAGAAATGAAATACTTTCTTGGAATTGAGATATGTAGATCCAAGGAAGGTTTGTTCATGTCCCAAAGGAAGTATACACTTGATCTTTTGAAAGGTGCAGGTGCTTATGGAGGCAAGACAGCAAGGATGCCTATGGAGGATGGCTACAAAGTCCCACGAGAGGGGGAGATTGAAGACAGCAAACCTTATCAGGATCCTAAACTCTATAGAAAACTAGTTGGCAAATTGATTTATCTTACCATAACTAGACCTGACATTTGCTTTGCTGTGAATCAGGTGAGTCAACACATGCAAGTACCTAAGGAGCATCACTGGCGCATGGTAGAGAGGATCTTGATGTATCTCAACGGCTCACCTGATCAAGGAGTATGGATGGGCTGCAATGGAAGCACTGAAGTGGTGGGATACTGTGATGCGGATTGGGCTGGTGATAGAGCAGACAGGAGATCAACCACAGGCTATTGCACATTCATTGGAGGCAACTTGGTGACTTGGAAGAGTAAGAAGCAGAAGGTGGTGTCTTGCTCAAGTGCCGAAGCTGAGTATAGAGCTATGCTGAAGCTCACCAACGAGTTAGTATGGATCAAAGGCATCTTGAAGCATTTGGAGATTGATCAAGCCACGCCAATGACCATGCATTGTGACAACCAAGCAGCTATCCACATTGCATCCAACTCGGTGTTTCATGAGAGGACCAAGCACATTGAAGTTGATTGCCACAAGGTGAGACAGATGATTGTGCTAGGGGTGATCTTGCCATGCTATACAAGGAGTGAAGATCAGCTAGCGGATGTGTTCACCAAGGCTGCAAGGCAAAAGACTATGGAGTCCATTCACATCAGATTGGGACTCATAGATCTTGGGAAGAGAAGGAGCTAATCCCCTTAGCTGCAAGGTCTTTACTCTTTTTCCCTCATCAAAGTTTTATCCCATTGGGTTTTCTTTGGTGAGGTTTTTAATGAGGAAGATCTTGTAGCTTTCCAAGCTTAGGCTTTCACAAAGCTAAGCTTGAGGGGGAGTGTTGAGTTGAGTTGATTATATTGGTATGGAGAGAAGAGGAGTTGAAGAGGAAAAGAGATGGAGAAGCTTGGGGAGTTTTGGTATGAATGGTACGGACGGCCGTACAAGGCCGTACATGGCCGTACCGTCCGTACCAAAGGTCTCGACCAAAACTTACCCAACTCGACCAAGTGAAACGGTAACAAGGAAATGTTACCTTGGGGGCTTAAGGAGAAGGGATCAGACCGTTGAGTGGATAAGGGAAGAGCGTGCCAGGCTGGAACAGGCTGTAAAGAGGCAAAGCGTGTGAGCCTTATCATCCAATCATCCGGAAAGCAACCTTGACTCTACATGCTTCAATAGTGCCCATTTCGCCTCTTGTAAACCCTTATGCTTTCCATATAAATATGTAACCTCACTCATTAATAAGATTATGCAGTTTGAGTCTCTCTAATCTCTTAGACACTATGGTTCTCTCTTAGACTCTAAACGGCTCTATCTAGTCTCTTAATCTTTCACAAACTTCTCTTAATCACTTCTTAAACACTCTCTTTATTCTGATTACTCTAAGGATCTCTTAATCTCATATTCTCCACTACTTTATGTATCAAAATCAAGCTTCTTACATCGCGATTCATCCTGGTTTGATTAGAATGACAAAGAAGCTGTCATATTCCCAAACAGGAAAACTGGGATCACCTGATTTGAAAGTGGGATAGCTTCTTCATCCTAACTCCTATGAGATTTATTCAGCTTCCTGGTGATTCTCCACTACTTTATGTATCAACATCAAGCTTCTTACATTGCGATTCATCCTGGTTTGATTAGAATGACAAAGAAGCTGTCATATTCCCAAACAGGAAAACTGGGATCACCTGATTTGAAAGTGGGATAGCTTCTTCATCCTAACTCCTATGAGATTTATTCAGCTTCCTGGTGATTCTCCACTACTTTATGTATCAAAATCAAGCTTCTTACATCGCGATTCATCCTGGTTTGATTAGAATGACAAAGAAGCTGTCATATTCCCAAACAGGAAAACTGGGATCACCTGATTTGAAAGTGGGATAGCTTCTTCATCCTAACTCCTATGAGATTTATTCAGCTTCCTGGTGATTCTCCATTACTTTATGTTTCAAAATCAAGCTTCTTACATCGCGATTCATCCTGGTTTGATTAGAATGACAAAGAAGCTGTCATATTCCCAAACAGGAAAACTGGGATCACCTGATTTGAAAGTGGGATAGCTTCTTCATCCTAACTCCTATGAGATTTATTCAGCTTCCTGGTGATTCTCCACTACTTTATGTATCAAAATCAAGCTTCTTACATCGCGATTCATCCTGGTTTGATTAGAATGACAAAGAAGCTGTCATATTCCCAAACAGGAAAACTGGGATCACCTGATTTGAAAGTGGGATAGCTTCTTCATCCTAACTCCTATGAGATTTATTCAGCTTCCTGGTGATTCTCCATTACTTTATGTTTCAAAATCAAGCTTCTTACATCGCGATTCATCCTGGTTTGATTAGAATGACAAAGAAGCTGTCATATTCCCAAACAGGAAAACTGGGATCACCTGATTTGAAAGTGGGATAGCTTCTTCATCCTAACTCCTATGAGATTTATTCAGCTTCCTGGTGATTCTCCACTACTTTATGTATCAAAATCAAGCTTCTTACATCGCGATTCATCCTGGTTTGATTAGAATGACAAAGAAGCTGTCATATTCCCAAACAGGAAAACTGGGATCACCTGATTTGAAAGTGGGATAGCTTCTTCATCCTAACTCCTATGAGATTTATTCAGCTTCCTGGTGATTCTCCACTACTTTATGTATCAAAATCAAGCTTCTTACATCGCGATTCATCCTGGTTTGATTAGAATGACAAAGAAGCTGTCATATTCCCAAACAGGAAAACTGGGATCACCTGATTTGAAAGTGGGATAGCTTCTTCATCCTAACTCCTATGAGATTTATTCGACTTCCTGGTGATTCTCCACTACTTTATGTATCAAAATCAAGCTTCTTACATCGCGATTCATCCTGGTTTGATTAGAATGACAAAGAAGCTGTCATATTCCCAAACAGGAAAACTGGGATCACCTGATTTGAAAGTGGGATAGCTTCTTCATCCTAACTCCTATGAGATTTATTCAGCTTCCTGGTGATTCTCCACTACTTTATGTTTCAAAATCAAGCTTCTTACATCGCGATTCATCCTGGTTTGATTAGAATGACAAAGAAGCTGTCATATTCCCAAACAGGAAAACTGGGATCACCTGATTTGAAAGTGGGATAGCTTCTTCATCCTAACTCCTATGAGATTTATTCAGCTTCCTGGTGATTCTCCACTACTTTATGTATCAAAATCAAGCTTCTTACATCGCGATTCATCCTGGTTTGATTAGAATGACAAAGAAGCTGTCATATTCCCAAACAGGAAAACTGGGATCACCTGATTTGAAAGTGGGATAGCTTCTTCATCCTAACTCCTATGAGATTTATTCAGCTTCCTGGTGATTCTCCACTACTTTATGTATCAAAATCAAGCTTCTTACATCGCGATTCATCCTGGTTTGATTAGAATGACAAAGAAGCTGTCATATTCCCAAACAGGAAAACTGGGATCACCTGATTTGAAAGTGGGATAGCTTCTTCATCCTAACTCCTATGAGATTTATTCAGCTTCCTGGTGATTCTCCACTACTTTATGTTCAAAATCAAGCTTCTTACATCGCGATTCATCCTGGTTTGATTAGAATGACAAAGAAGCTGTCATATTCCCAAACAGGAAAACTGGGATCACCTGATTTGAAAGTGGGATAGCTTCTTCATCCTAACTCCTATGAGATTTATTCAGCTTCCTGGTGATTCTCCACTACTTTATGTATCAAAATCAAGCTTCTTACATCGCGATTCATCCTGGTTTGATTAGAATGACAAAGAAGCTGTCATATTCCCAAACAGGAAAACTGGGATCACCTGATTTGAAAGTGGGATAGCTTCTTCATCCTAACTCCTATGAGATTTATTCGACTTCCTGGTGATTCTCCACTACTTTATGTATCAAAATCAAGCTTCTTACATCGCGATTCATCCTGGTTTGATTAGAATGACAAAGAAGCTGTCATATTCCCAAACAGGAAAACTGGGATCACCTGATTTGAAAGTGGGATAGCTTCTTCATCCTAACTCCTATGAGATTTATTCAGCTTCCTGGTGATTCTCCACTACTTTATGTATCAAAATCAAGCTTCTTACATCGCGATTCATCCTGGTTTGATTAGAATGACAAAGAAGCTGTCATATTCCCAAACAGGAAAACTGGGATCACCTGATTTGAAAGTGGGATAGCTTCTTCATCCTAACTCCTATGAGATTTATTCAGCTTCCTGGTGATTCTCCACTACTTTATGTATCAAAATCAAGCTTCTTACATCGCGATTCATCCTGGTTTGATTAGAATGACAAAGAAGCTGTCATATTCCCAAACAGGAAAACTGGGATCACCTGATTTGAAAGTGGGATAGCTTCTTCATCCTAACTCCTATGAGATTTATTCAGCTTCCTGGTGATTCTCCACTACTTTATGTATCAAAATCAAGCTTCTTACATCGCGATTCATCCTGGTTTGATTAGAATGACAAAGAAGCTGTCATATTCCCAAACAGGAAAACTGGGATCACCTGATTTGAAAGTGGGATAGCTTCTTCATCCTAACTCCTATGAGATTTATTCAGCTTCCTGGTGATTCTCCACTACTTTATGTATCAAAATCAAGCTTCTTACATCGCGATTCATCCTGGTTTGATTAGAATGACAAAGAAGCTGTCATATTCCCAAACAGGAAAACTGGGATCACCTGATTTGAAAGTGGGATAGCTTCTTCATCCTAACTCCTATGAGATTTATTCAGCTTCCTGGTGATTCTCCACTACTTTATGTTTCAAAATCAAGCTTCTTACATCGCGATTCATCCTGGTTTGATTAGAATGACAAAGAAGCTGTCATATTCCCAAACAGGAAAACTGGGATCACCTGATTTGAAAGTGGGATAGCTTCTTCATCCTAACTCCTATGAGATTTATTCAGCTTCCTGGTGATTCTCCACTACTTTATGTATCAAAATCAAGCTTCTTACATCGCGATTCATCCTGGTTTGATTAGAATGACAAAGAAGCTGTCATATTCCCAAACAGGAAAACTGGGATCACCTGATTTGAAAGTGGGATAGCTTCTTCATCCTAACTCCTATGAGATTTATTCAGCTTCCTGGTGATTCTCCACTACTTTATGTATCAAAATCAAGCTTCTTACATCGCGATTCATCCTGGTTTGATTAGAATGACAAAGAAGCTGTCATATTCCCAAACAGGAAAACTGGGATCACCTGATTTGAAAGTGGGATAGCTTCTTCATCCTAACTCCTATGAGATTTATTCAGCTTCCTGGTGATTCTCCACTACTTTATGTATCAAAATCAAGCTTCTTACATCGCGATTCATCCTGGTTTGATTAGAATGACAAAGAAGCTGTCATATTCCCAAACAGGAAAACTGGGATCACCTGATTTGAAAGTGGGATAGCTTCTTCATCCTAACTCCTATGAGATTTATTCAGCTTCCTGGTGATTCTCCACTACTTTATGTATCAAAATCAAGCTTCTTACATCGCGATTCATCCTGGTTTGATTAGAATGACAAAGAAGCTGTCATATTCCCAAACAGGAAAACTGGGATCACCTGATTTGAAAGTGGGATAGCTTCTTCATCCTAACTCCTATGAGATTTATTCAGCTTCCTGGTGATTCTCCACTACTTTATGTATCAAAATCAAGCTTCTTACATCGCGATTCATCCTGGTTTGATTAGAATGACAAAGAAGCTGTCATATTCCCAAACAGGAAAACTGGGATCACCTGATTTGAAAGTGGGATAGCTTCTTCATCCTAACTCCTATGAGATTTATTCAGCTTCCTGGTGATTCTCCACTACTTTATGTATCAAAATCAAGCTTCTTACATCGCGATTCATCCTGGTTTGATTAGAATGACAAAGAAGCTGTCATATTCCCAAACAGGAAAACTGGGATCACCTGATTTGAAAGTGGGATAGCTTCTTCATCCTAACTCCTATGAGATTTATTCAGCTTCCTGGTGATTCTCCACTACTTTATGTATCAAAATCAAGCTTCTTACATCGCGATTCATCCTGGTTTGATTAGAATGACAAAGAAGCTGTCATATTCCCAAACAGGAAAACTGGGATCACCTGATTTGAAAGTGGGATAGCTTCTTCATCCTAACTCCTATGAGATTTATTCAGCTTCCTGGTGATTCTCCACTACTTTATGTATCAAAATCAAGCTTCTTACATCGCGATTCATCCTGGTTTGATTAGAATGACAAAGAAGCTGTCATATTCCCAAACAGGAAAACTGGGATCACCTGATTTGAAAGTGGGATAGCTTCTTCATCCTAACTCCTATGAGATTTATTCAGCTTCCTGGTGATTCTCCACTACTTTATGTATCAAAATCAAGCTTCTTACATCGCGATTCATCCTGGTTTGATTAGAATGACAAAGAAGCTGTCATATTCCCAAACAGGAAAACTGGGATCACCTGATTTGAAAGTGGGATAGCTTCTTCATCCTAACTCCTATGAGATTTATTCAGCTTCCTGGTGATTCTCCACTACTTTATGTATCAAAATCAAGCTTCTTACATCGCGATTCATCCTGGTTTGATTAGAATGACAAAGAAGCTGTCATATTCCCAAACAGGAAAACTGGGATCACCTGATTTGAAAGTGGGATAGCTTCTTCATCCTAACTCCTATGAGATTTATTCAGCTTCCTGGTGATTCTCCACTACTTTATGTATCAAAATCAAGCTTCTTACATCGCGATTCATCCTGGTTTGATTAGAATGACAAAGAAGCTGTCATATTCCCAAACAGGAAAACTGGGATCACCTGATTTGAAAGTGGGATAGCTTCTTCATCCTAACTCCTATGAGATTTATTCAGCTTCCTGGTGATTCTCCACTACTTTATGTATCAAAATCAAGCTTCTTACATCGCGATTCATCCTGGTTTGATTAGAATGACAAAGAAGCTGTCATATTCCCAAACAGGAAAACTGGGATCACCTGATTTGAAAGTGGGATAGCTTCTTCATCCTAACTCCTATGAGATTTATTCAGCTTCCTGGTGATTCTCCACTACTTTATGTATCAAAATCAAGCTTCTTACATCGCGATTCATCCTGGTTTGATTAGAATGACAAAGAAGCTGTCATATTCCCAAACAGGAAAACTGGGATCACCTGATTTGAAAGTGGGATAGCTTCTTCATCCTAACTCCTATGAGATTTATTCAGCTTCCTGGTGATTCTCCACTACTTTATGTATCAAAATCAAGCTTCTTACATCGCGATTCATCCTGGTTTGATTAGAATGACAAAGAAGCTGTCATATTCCCAAACAGGAAAACTGGGATCACCTGATTTGAAAGTGGGATAGCTTCTTCATCCTAACTCCTATGAGATTTATTCAGCTTCCTGGTGATTCTCCACTACTTTATGTATCAAAATCAAGCTTCTTACATCGCGATTCATCCTGGTTTGATTAGAATGACAAAGAAGCTGTCATATTCCCAAACAGGAAAACTGGGATCACCTGATTTGAAAGTGGGATAGCTTCTTCATCCTAACTCCTATGAGATTTATTCAGCTTCCTGGTGATTCTCCACTACTTTATGTATCAAAATCAAGCTTCTTACATCGCGATTCATCCTGGTTTGATTAGAATGACAAAGAAGCTGTCATATTCCCAAACAGGAAAACTGGGATCACCTGATTTGAAAGTGGGATAGCTTCTTCATCCTAACTCCTATGAGATTTATTCAGCTTCCTGGTGATTCTCCACTACTTTATGTATCAAAATCAAGCTTCTTACATCGCGATTCATCCTGGTTTGATTAGAATGACAAAGAAGCTGTCATATTCCCAAACAGGAAAACTGGGATCACCTGATTTGAAAGTGGGATAGCTTCTTCATCCTAACTCCTATGAGATTTATTCAGCTTCCTGGTGATTCTCCACTACTTTATGTATCAAAATCAAGCTTCTTACATCGCGATTCATCCTGGTTTGATTAGAATGACAAAGAAGCTGTCATATTCCCAAACAGGAAAACTGGGATCACCTGATTTGAAAGTGGGATAGCTTCTTCATCCTAACTCCTATGAGATTTATTCAGCTTCCTGGTGATTCTCCACTACTTTATGTATCAAAATCAAGCTTCTTACATCGCGATTCATCCTGGTTTGATTAGAATGACAAAGAAGCTGTCATATTCCCAAACAGGAAAACTGGGATCACCTGATTTGAAAGTGGGATAGCTTCTTCATCCTAACTCCTATGAGATTTATTCAGCTTCCTGGTGATTCTCCACTACTTTATGTATCAAAATCAAGCTTCTTACATCGCGATTCATCCTGGTTTGATTAGAATGACAAAGAAGCTGTCATATTCCCAAACAGGAAAACTGGGATCACCTGATTTGAAAGTGGGATAGCTTCTTCATCCTAACTCCTATGAGATTTATTCAGCTTCCTGGTGATTCTCCACTACTTTATGTATCAAAATCAAGCTTCTTACATCGCGATTCATCCTGGTTTGATTAGAATGACAAAGAAGCTGTCATATTCCCAAACAGGAAAACTGGGATCACCTGATTTGAAAGTGGGATAGCTTCTTCATCCTAACTCCTATGAGATTTATTCAGCTTCCTGGTGATTCTCCACTACTTTATGTATCAAAATCAAGCTTCTTACATCGCGATTCATCCTGGTTTGATTAGAATGACAAAGAAGCTGTCATATTCCCAAACAGGAAAACTGGGATCACCTGATTTGAAAGTGGGATAGCTTCTTCATCCTAACTCCTATGAGATTTATTCAGCTTCCTGGTGATTCTCCACTACTTTATGTATCAAAATCAAGCTTCTTACATCGCGATTCATCCTGGTTTGATTAGAATGACAAAGAAGCTGTCATATTCCCAAACAGGAAAACTGGGATCACCTGATTTGAAAGTGGGATAGCTTCTTCATCCTAACTCCTATGAGATTTATTCAGCTTCCTGGTGATTCTCCACTACTTTATGTATCAAAATCAAGCTTCTTACATCGCGATTCATCCTGGTTTGATTAGAATGACAAAGAAGCTGTCATATTCCCAAACAGGAAAACTGGGATCACCTGATTTGAAAGTGGGATAGCTTCTTCATCCTAACTCCTATGAGATTTATTCAGCTTCCTGGTGATTCTCCACTACTTTATGTATCAAAATCAAGCTTCTTACATCGCGATTCATCCTGGTTTGATTAGAATGACAAAGAAGCTGTCATATTCCCAAACAGGAAAACTGGGATCACCTGATTTGAAAGTGGGATAGCTTCTTCATCCTAACTCCTATGAGATTTATTCAGCTTCCTGGTGATTCTCCACTACTTTATGTATCAAAATCAAGCTTCTTACATCGCGATTCATCCTGGTTTGATTAGAATGACAAAGAAGCTGTCATATTCCCAAACAGGAAAACTGGGATCACCTGATTTGAAAGTGGGATAGCTTCTTCATCCTAACTCCTATGAGATTTATTCAGCTTCCTGGTGATTCTCCACTACTTTATGTATCAAAATCAAGCTTCTTACATCGCGATTCATCCTGGTTTGATTAGAATGACAAAGAAGCTGTCATATTCCCAAACAGGAAAACTGGGATCACCTGATTTGAAAGTGGGATAGCTTCTTCATCCTAACTCCTATGAGATTTATTCAGCTTCCTGGTGATTCTCCACTACTTTATGTATCAAAATCAAGCTTCTTACATCGCGATTCATCCTGGTTTGATTAGAATGACAAAGAAGCTGTCATATTCCCAAACAGGAAAACTGGGATCACCTGATTTGAAAGTGGGATAGCTTCTTCATCCTAACTCCTATGAGATTTATTCAGCTTCCTGGTGATTCTCCACTACTTTATGTATCAAAATCAAGCTTCTTACATCGCGATTCATCCTGGTTTGATTAGAATGACAAAGAAGCTGTCATATTCCCAAACAGGAAAACTGGGATCACCTGATTTGAAAGTGGGATAGCTTCTTCATCCTAACTCCTATGAGATTTATTCAGCTTCCTGGTGATTCTCCACTACTTTATGTATCAAAATCAAGCTTCTTACATCGCGATTCATCCTGGTTTGATTAGAATGACAAAGAAGCTGTCATATTCCCAAACAGGAAAACTGGGATCACCTGATTTGAAAGTGGGATAGCTTCTTCATCCTAACTCCTATGAGATTTATTCAGCTTCCTGGTGATTCTCCACTACTTTATGTATCAAAATCAAGCTTCTTACATCGCGATTCATCCTGGTTTGATTAGAATGACAAAGAAGCTGTCATATTCCCAAACAGGAAAACTGGGATCACCTGATTTGAAAGTGGGATAGCTTCTTCATCCTAACTCCTATGAGATTTATTCACTTCCTGGTGATTCTCCACTACTTTATGTATCAAAATCAAGCTTCTTACATCGCGATTCATCCTGGTTTGATTAGAATGACAAAGAAGCTGTCATATTCCCAAACAGGAAAACTGGGATCACCTGATTTGAAAGTGGGATAGCTTCTTCATCCTAACTCCTATGAGATTTATTCAGCTTCCTGGTGATTCTCCACTACTTTATGTATCAAAATCAAGCTTCTTACATCGCGATTCATCCTGGTTTGATTAGAATGACAAAGAAGCTGTCATATTCCCAAACAGGAAAACTGGGATCACCTGATTTGAAAGTGGGATAGCTTCTTCATCCTAACTCCTATGAGATTTATTCAGCTTCCTGGTGATTCTCCACTACTTTATGTATCAAAATCAAGCTTCTTACATCGCGATTCATCCTGGTTTGATTAGAATGACAAAGAAGCTGTCATATTCCCAAACAGGAAAACTGGGATCACCTGATTTGAAAGTGGGATAGCTTCTTCATCCTAACTCCTATGAGATTTATTCAGCTTCCTGGTGATTCTCCACTACTTTATGTATCAAAATCAAGCTTCTTACATCGCGATTCATCCTGGTTTGATTAGAATGACAAAGAAGCTGTCATATTCCCAAACAGGAAAACTGGGATCACCTGATTTGAAAGTGGGATAGCTTCTTCATCCTAACTCCTATGAGATTTATTCAGCTTCCTGGTGATTCTCCACTACTTTATGTATCAAAATCAAGCTTCTTACATCGCGATTCATCCTGGTTTGATTAGAATGACAAAGAAGCTGTCATATTCCCAAACAGGAAACTTGGATCACCTGATTTGAAAGTGGGATAGCTTCTTCATCCTAACTCCTATGAGATTTATTCAGCTTCCTGGTGATTCCCCACTATTTTATGTATCAAAATCAAGCTTCTTACATCGCGATTCATCCTGGTTTGATTAGAATGACAAAGAAGCTGTCATGTTCCCAAACAGGAAACTGGGATCACCTGATTTGAAAGTGGGATACGTTCTTCATCCTAACTCCTATGAGATTTATTCAGCTTCCTGGTGATTCCCCACTATTTTATGTATCAAAATCAAGCTTCTTACATCGCGATTCATCCTGGTTTGATTAGAATGACAAAGAAGCTGTCATATTCCCAAACAGGAAAAACTGGGATCACCTGATTTGAAAGTGGGATAGCTTCTTCATCCTAACTCCTATGAGATTTATTCAGCTTCCTGGTGATTCTCCACTACTTTATGTATCAAAATCAAGCTTCTTACATCACGATTCATCCTGGTTTGATTAGAATGACAAAGAAGCTGTCATATTCCCAAGCAGGGAAAACTGGGATCACTTGATTTGAAAGTGGGATAGCTTCTTCATCCTAACTCTTATGAGATTTATTCAGCTTCCTGGTGATTCTCCACTACTTTATGTATCAAAATCAAGCTTCTTACATCGCGATTCATCCTGGTTTGATTAGAATGACAAAGAAGCTGTCATATTCCCAAACAGGAAAACTGGGATCACCTGATTTGAAAGTGGGATAGCTTCTTCATCCTAACTCCTATGAGATTTATTCAGCTTCCTGGTGATTCTCCACTACTTTATGTATCAAAATCAAGCTTCTTACATCGCGATTCATCCTGGTTTGATTAGAATGACAAAGAAGCTGTCATATTCCCAAACAGGAAAACTGGGATCACCTGATTTGAAAGTGGGATAGCTTCTTCATCCTAACTCCTATGAGATTTATTCGACTTCCTGGTGATTCTCCACTACTTTATGTATCAAAATCAAGCTTCTTACATCGCGATTCATCCTGGTTTGATTAGAATGACAAAGAAGCTGTCATATTCCCAAACAGGAAAACTGGGATCACCTGATTTGAAAGTGGATAGCTTCTTCATCCTAACTCCTATGAGATTTATTCAGCTTCCTGGTGATTCTCCACTACTTTATGTATCAAAATCAAGCTTCTTACATCGCGATTCATCCTGGTTTGATTAGAATGACAAAGAAGCTGTCATATTCCCAAACAGGAAAACTGGGATCACCTGATTTGAAAGTGGGATAGCTTCTTCATCCTAACTCCTATGAGATTTATTCAGCTTCCTGGTGATTCTCCACTACTTTATGTATCAAAATCAAGCTTCTTACATCGCGATTCATCCTGGTTTGATTAGAATGACAAAGAAGCTGTCATATTCCCAAACAGGAAAACTGGGATCACCTGATTTGAAAGTGGGATAGCTTCTTCATCCTAACTCCTATGAGATTTATTCAGCTTCCTGGTGATTCTCCACTACTTTATGTATCAAAATCAAGCTTCTTACATCGCGATTCATCCTGGTTTGATTAGAATGACAAAGAAGCTGTCATATTCCCAAACAGGAAGCTGGGATCACCTGATTTGAAAGTGGGATAGCTTCTTCATCCTAACTCCTATGAGATTTATTCAGCTTCCTGGTGATTCTCCACTACTTTATGTATCAAAATCAAGCTTCTTACATCGCGATTCATCCTGGTTTCATTAGAATGACAAAGAAGCTGTCATATTCCCAAACAGGAAAACTGGGATCACCTGATTTGAAAGTGGGATAGCTTCTTCATCCTAACTCCTATGAGATTTATTCAGCTTCCTGGTGATTCTCCACTACTTTATGTATCAAAATCAAGCTTCTTACATCGCGATTCATCCTGGTTTGATTAGAATGACAAAGAAGCTGTCATATTCCCAAACAGGAAAACTGGGATCACCTGATTTGAAAGTGGGATAGCTTCTTCATCCTAACTCCTATGAGATTTATTCAGCTTCCTGGTGATTCTCCACTACTTTATGTATCAAAATCAAGCTTCTTACATCGCGATTCATCCTGGTTTGATTAGAATGACAAAGAAGCTGTCATATTCCCAAACAGGAAAACTGAGATCACCTGATTTGAAAGTGGGATAGCTTCTTCATCCTAACTCCTATGAGATTTATTCAGCTTCCTGGTGATTCTCCACTACTTTATGTATCAAAATCAAGCTTCTTACATCGCGATTCATCCTGGTTTGATTAGAATGACAAAGAAGCTGTCATATTCCCAAAAAGGAAAAACTGGGATCACCTGATTTGAAAGTGGGATAGCTTCTTCATCCTAACTCCTATGAGATTTATTCAGCTTCCTGGTGATTCTCCACTACTTTATGTATCAAAATCAAGCTTCTTACATCGCGATTCATCCTGGTTTGATTAGAATGACAAAGAAGCTGTCATATTCCCAAACAGGAAAACTGGGATCACCTGATTTGAAAGTGGGATAGCTTCTTCATCCTAACTCCTATGAGATTTATTCAGCTTCCTGGTGATTCTCCACTACTTTATGTATCAAAATCAAGCTTCTTACATCGCGATTCATCCTGGTTTGATTAGAATGACAAAGAAGCTGTCATATCCCAAACAGGAAAACTGGGATCACCTGATTTGAAAGTGGGATAGCTTCTTCATCCTAACTCCTATGAGATTTATTCAGCTTCCTGGTGATTCTCCACTACTTTATGTATCAAAATCAAGCTTCTTACATCGCGATTCATCCTGGTTTGATTAGAATGACAAAGAAGCTGTCATATTCCCCAAACAGAAAACTGGGATCACCTGATTTGAAAGTGGGATAGCTTCTTCATCCTAACTCCTATGAGATTTATTCAGCTTCCTGGTGATTCTCCACTACTTTATGTATCAAAATCAAGCTTTCTACAATCGCGATTCATCCTGGTTTGATTAGAATGACAAAGAAGCTGTCATATTCCCAAACAGAAAACTGGGATCACCTGATTGAAAGTGGGATATGCTTCTT
>NW_022610501.1:15000-20000 GCF_000309985.2 Brassica rapa
TATTCTTGCGTGTTGATATTGTTGAGTGCAGGTTCCCGTTATCTTTAAAGATAATTTCTCAGCGGGAGGCTGGACAATCTGGGTAACGGTTTGATTGTGTTGTTTAGTATTGATATTATTGTTTAGTTATTAGTACTAAGGGTCTTAGGCCATATAGGCCGGACTACTGGTACTATGGTTAGTCTTGTGGAGTCGAGTGTCTAGTTAGGATCTGGAACTCTATCTTTAGGTTAGGTTCTAGATTGAGTTTGTGTTGTGTGAGGGTGCCGACAGTATGTGCGTAACCCGCCCATACTAGGCTTGTGTAGGGGTGATTAGTGTTTCCTCAGCCTCGTACCCAGCGGGTTTAAGGAAACCCCTTATTCGTTGGATCGGGAAGACTCAGAGAGACGGGATCATGGGCTAGGGCTTAGTGATTACACGACGGTGTAATGTGGCAGTGACCCGAAGGACTGTGGGCTGTCGCGCGGTGACCCGAAGGACTGTGGGCCGCGGTCGGTTGATAGTTCCTTCTTCTGGCCTTTGTGGTAGGAAGATAGGATATTGCCGATAGAGAGGATGAACACTAAGTCACCATTTCCCGGGGTAGTATGTTGTGTTGTGTTAGAGTGTCGTAGAGGGTTATGGAACCCTCGAGTTAGTGTATCACCGATATACGGTGTTACTAGTTAGATCGAGTCGTGATACTAATAGTTATTATTGTGATTGTGGTTGATTGATTTGCTTGCAGGTTATGACATTAAGTCCTAAGTCTGGTTTAGGTACCGGATTAGGCTTGATATGTATTTCGTTAGTGTAGGCCTGACGTTGGCCTGTATGTGTTTGAGTGATTGCTTGTGAAGGGTGGTGGATATTAAGGCTATGCGGTATCATTGGTTGGCCGATCATGTTCTTGTTTGATTGTTGGTCGATCGATTAATGATACTTGCATAGTCTAAGTGTCTAACACTACATGAGTATTGAACTCAGGCGTATATATGGTTAACTAGGGATTGTTTGTTGACTTGTTTTAATGCAGGTTCCCGTTACTTGAAGCTAGATCATGGCAGGAGGCCAAGTCTAACTTAGTAACGGTTTGCTTAGCCTTAGCTTTTATTGCATGCTAGGGCTAGATTGATTGTTATTTTGGGTTGTCTGGGTAGAGTCTAGGTTGCGGGTAGAGGCCGCCAGCTCACTGAGTAATACTAGATTACTCATCCAACTCCGTTGTCCTTTTTGCAGGTCGCTTTAGGTAAGGATGATCGGATAGCTTCGTGCTGGACGTTAGGACCGCCGGTGTAGATTTTCATGCCTTTTGTAAACGGTATTGTGAATTGTGTTATGTTGACTCGATTTGGCATTAGGCCGGGCCCAGACTTGAATTATTTAATGTATGAATATTTCTTGAATCAATAAAAGTAATTGTTTTATATGCGCTTCATGAGTACTCTGATATTTGACTAGTCCGGTCTAACACAACGTTAGGTCGTAGTACGGGTTGAAAAGCCTTAGGCCTCGATCTAACGGAAAACGCAAACTCTAGGTACGGGTTGCAAAGCCTTGTGCCTTGACGCAGCGGGACGAGTTAGTGCATGAACTGGTCTAGGTCGTGAAGTAAAGTTTGTGACTCTGACCAGATCGTCCCTAGCCCGTCACGTAGCGCTTCCGAACCATGGTGTTGGGTTGGACGGCCAGTCATGTTCTTGTTTGATTGTTGGCTGGCCGGTTGGCATTTCATCTCCAACCCTGGGTATTGGACGGTCGATCGGACATGTTCTTGTTTGATTGTTGGCCGGTTGATCGACCATATGTCTAGGACGGTTCGGGGGTGTTACAGAGGTGGTATCAGAGCATGGTTTCGTCCATGCTTCCGGAACTCATGATTTAATCGGTTTTAAATATTTATCGAGTCAAAAAGAGTCACAAAAGGCATTAGGGAAAACGGTCACGTCCAGCGATAGTATATATTGTTTTAGGAATTAGGATTGAGATAGTGGAATCTAGAACTGTTAGGTTGCTTGGGTAGCATTGTTAGGTTGCTGGTTAGAATTGCGGTTAGGTTGCATTGTTAGTATTTGTTGGGTTAGTTGTCTACTAACTTGTGTGTGAGGTGTTCTTTTGAGTTGCAGCGAGTAAGTGTGTTTGTTGATCGGAACTTTAAGGAATGAAAACCTTAAAGTGGAGGGAGTTCAAGGCCAAACCCAAACCCGAAGCGAAAGAAGAGAGACAGATTCAGAGAACTGGGCTGTGGAATGGACTGGACAGATGGGAGGAAACAAGACTTCATTGGGGAAAGGACTTCATCAGTACTTGGGAAGACGAAGATCGAGAAGGATTTGAGGAATCTGGACAAGGATGATATCTATCGAAATGACAAGATAGTATCATGGGCGATGAGTGAGTTATGACAGAGTAAAAGCAAGAGGATGACTCAATGGTCATTCAAGTGATAAGATATGAAGACGATTGTGAAGGCCTTGAAGAGGACACTCAAGGAACCGTGGTGGACAGAGTAAAGAGGTTATGGAGAATGTTGTGATGAGGAGCAATTGCACAGCTAAGAATTCGAGGACGAATTCTATTAAGAGGGGGAGAATGTAGAAACCCGTTTAAAAAAAAAAAAAAAGAAATGGTCAAGTATCTTTGTGGTGGTCGAGTCGCGGGCGATATGGATCGATCGAGAAGTTTTGAAGTACGAGGTGGGCGAAGAAGTGAATGTGAGTTAACTATGGGTCGAATAAGTTGGTCGACCATAGTTAGAAGATGCCTTAGATTGATGAGACGGACGTTTTGGAAGCATAACATTTTTGGAAGCACGACGGTTTAGAAGCTCGACGTTTGGGAAGAATGACGTTTCTTCACCACGAAGTTTTCTGCAAAACTTCGTATCAGCGGAATATTATTTCGAAGACATTGGAAACATGACGGGAATTAAGCACGACGGGAAGCAAGCACGACGAGAAGCAAGCACGATGGGATCAAAGCACGACGGGAAAACCCAAAATTGGACGAAAACCCTAATTTCGGTATTATGAAATTTTTCGAGGAAGCCGGAGGCTCAGGACATATTTCCCCTCAACTTCAGAGATCAAGTGGAGTTTATTAAAATTAATCTGAGCATCAGAAAGGGTGTAGAAAAATATTTGGGATTGATCGCGGGATGAAAATTCACCGGAATGGTCGAAATCAGGCGAATGGACCAACAAGCTCGAGGTGTCTCTATGCATTTGACCAGGAAGTTCTGTCTATCACATCAGCAGCTGAGTGTCAACACAAGGAGGAGGTGTAGACGTGCATAGAAGCTGCACATGCAGCTTGACATGTAGAAGCACGAGGTGGATCGACCAAGCACGAGGTGTCTCCGCGCATGGAACCGAAGCATGCGGGCAGCCATGTGTGTGATGCTGTAGCGCCTTGCATGAGTTCCAGTCATGCAGCCTGACATCTGCGAGGAGTGGTGGCGTCCTGCATGTGTTCTGGACATGCAGCCAGCCATGTGGAGCACGAGGTGTCGCCGTGCATGCGTCCGGAGCCATGCGGAGCGACACACGGGCTGCCACCAACCTGAAGCTGATTGGCTGGTGTCTCCTATAAATACCCCACGACCCCAGCTCATTTCTTCACATCCAGACCTGTCCAAACCCAGTTAAAAACATGAGAGAAAAGTAGAAAAAGAAAGCAAGTGATTCTGAGCTATTTCGAGAGTTTTAGAGTGTTTTCGAGATCAGTTCTCTACTGATTTTGAGTTATCGCCTTGGGAAGGTTCTGTCCAACTGAAGATCAATCAAGCGAAGATCAGTTCAGATGGGAATTCAACGTGGCTAGTGAGAGAGAGAGAGAAAGAAAGTGGCCGATCTAGAGTATGGTCGATTCTGAATACCAATACTCCACTGAGAAGGCCAGTTCCGTCCAATCGGCGATTCTATCCAATTGTGAGGCGGAAGCTCTGTCCAATTCAATCCGTCCAAGCCTTTCTTTTCCTTTGGTGATCAAGTGGAGGTGCTGTCCAGGATTAGATCAGATCCACAAGTTCAGATCAGTCGAAGTTCTGCTCAATACTCCGCCGGGAAGTCCGAAGAACTCTCCAGAAGCTAGAGGAGGTTCTGTCCGAGTCCAGATCAGTCTGTCGAGGCCTGTCAGCTTTTTCATGGTGAAGCCAAGGTTCTGTCCAAATCAAGGTCAGTTCAGTCCAGTCCAGTCAAGGCGTCCATTGGGTTTTGGCCAAGTCCTCTCCGATCAACCAGCAGCTTCTCGCCTAGAACACTGTGAGTTGGCTTGTGTGAATTCCACTTGGAATTTAGGGTAGTTTTGTGAGTTGGTTTGTTTGAATTCCACTTGGAATTTAGGGTAGATCGAGTCTGCATATAGATTAGAATGATCACGCTATTGAATGGTAGAGTCCTTAGGGTTATTTTATTTATGGAACCGGACTCAGTTTAGCAAGGGCTAAGCTAAAATGAATGGAATTAAGACTGAGTTAATAACCTGACTAGGACTAGGGCTAGGATGCATCATGTTTTCTATTCTTGCGTGTTGATATTGTTGAGTGCAGGTTCCCGTTATCTTTAAAGATAGTTTCTCAGCGGGAGGCTGGACTATCTGGGTAACGGTTTGATTGTGTTGTTTAGTATTGATATTATTGTTTAGTTATTAGTACTAAGGGTCTTAGGCCATATAGGCCGGACTACTGGTACTATGGTTAGTCTTGTGGAGTCGAGTGTCTAGTTAGGATCTGGAACTCTATCTTTAGGTTAGGTTCTAGATTGAGTTTGTGTTGTGTGAGGGTGCCGACAGTATGTGCGTAACCCGCCCATACTAGGCTTGTGTAGGGGTGATTAGTGTTTCCTCAGCCTCGTACCCAGCGGGTTTAAGGAAACCCCTTATTCGTTGGATCGGGAAGACTCAAAGAGACGGGATCATGGCCTAGGGCTTAGTGATTACACGACAGTGTAATGTGGCAGTGACCCGAAGGACTGTGGGCTGTCGCGCGGTGACCCGAAGGACTGTGGGCCGCGGTCGGT
>NW_022610501.1:42500-70000 GCF_000309985.2 Brassica rapa
TTGTTCTCAAGTACTAATCTATAAGTATTCTATTAATAAGTGTGAATCATGTGAAGTCTTATTGTATACTCACTCTCCCGAAAGTCCCGCATTGCCGTGAATTGGTCCTGCGATATGGATCAAGGTCATGAAGACACGATGATGGGGTCGCACCCTGGAGGCCGTGTAACTGCATGCAGCGTTGGATGTTCTATCTTGGAATATCTGATGGAGATGATGGTTATATTTATTCCCCGTTAAGCTCGGTTAGCCTTGGTGGTTTTCCGGGTTTAGCATATATATATATATATTAAGAGTATGAGTGATTGGCGGGTATCGTGGAGGTGATGTTTAAGATAGATTCACATGGATGGATTGAGAGGCCTTATATTAATTATGGAATATAATTCCACTGCATTCAAATGGTGTCGATTGCTCGGGATACTATTGATATGTGTTTGGGTGTGGGATTAGACTCACTGAGTAAACTAGTTACTCATGACTCATTTGATATGCAGGTAACCAGTAGGTGGGAGACCTTTACTCTAGGACGGGAAGGAACGGCATTAGCCAGCGGTAGTTTTATTATCCTTGCAAAGTCATTTTGATATATCTTATGAATAAGATTTGTAGACCGAAAACCTCGAGGTTAATTTATAACAAATTTTGTAAGATGATTTTGAATGATATATAAATAATGTTTTTTTTAAAGTACGGGTTCCATATGATATTAGTCCTTGTCCGGACGAACTAACTATCAGGTATTGCTTTCTCGGGTTGAAAAGCCTAGAGTGGTATCCGATAGGAGCGTTGGTGTTCTTTGATTGTTGGTCTAAGGCGATCGGAAGTATTCTGAGAACCTCAGATCGACCATCGAGGAACATCGACCGTGTCATTTCCGGTCATCTATGATCGGGGGTGTCACAAAGGTGGTGTCAGAGCATGGTTATACGATGCTAGAATGGGACTTGTTTCAAATGTTTTTCGAGTCAAAATGAGTCGCAAGGATAACTAGGATATGCTGGCTTGTTCCTTCATTTTAGGATAGATAGTCATGGGTAGTTACCTAACAGTGATACTTCATAGTAGAAGCACCGAGACAAGCTTGAATGGATGGAGCGTACTTACCGAGGTTATTATCATCATGATCAAGTTTGCTACCCTCATGGTGGGGTTCACTACCTTCCTGCTAGAAGTCAATAACCTCATGCCTTCCTGCCGTTTTTCTGAGTTTTAGTGGGGATGCTAATACTTTAGAGAGATTTATGGGATATAATTGATACATCGAATACATCTCCGGACTCGTGTGTTATCGATGTCAAGGTGGGTGTTGTTTGTGATCCGGTTCAGAGCGATTCGACTACACTTGATCACATAGATGCACTTATTATTCCGGTTTCTCAAGTCTAACCAGCTCATGCTAAGACGTACAAGCACCACAGCCATACAAGCATGATTTCTTAAGCATTTGTTTCAAGCTTAGCTTGGAGGAAGAGATGGTTTGACTGTATTACAAGATGATGGAAGCACCAGAAGCATTCTGTTTGCAACGGAATATCATGAAGCTTATGATGCAAAGAAGAAGAAGTTGGGACCATAAGATACTGAAGAAGGACTAAACCGTTAGAAGTATACTTTGGCTTGAGGCAGATTTGGGATCCAACACTCAGAGCAGAATATTCACGTGGCCGTTGTTCAGAGAATTACAAGAAGGATTTGGCAGCAAGCTATTTGGAGATGAACGCTATGAGTTGTTGGTCGAGAGTCAAGAGTTACTTCAGAGAGTTGAGTTCGAGTTGGACAGATTTCATGAGTTCAGGAAGTAGTATTTTCTACACAAGCATCGAGATACGTGGTCGAGTGAATTGGATTCATCGATTATGGTTTGGAGAATAAGCAAAAGATCATACGAAAAATCTTTGGGAACTTAGCCAAGAATTTTGGAGTAGATAAAAGACCATGGAGTTTCAAAGCTTCGAGGAGATGTTAGAGTATGACGTGAATGTTAAAGAAGCTATTATTGCTGAAGAGGTTAACCAAGTCATGCAGACCGTTTATTTTCCAACCGCTGCAGATCAAAGGTCAGTTTCAAGAAGTGAGTTAAGTAAGTCGTTGGGGATGATTTTGGGTGTACATTTCATCAGATCAAGATCGAGGACCTTGAGCCGTTATGGTTGTGACTAGCAAAGACAGAATGGTCGTGATTGTCAAAGTTTGGGAAATCCTGGAACGTTTGCATCATTCGCGCTTTGGTGGTTCTTGTGAAGAGTTAGGAATTTAGGTTACCCTTCCTCATGAAGTTACCCGATCTACGTTACCTATACCTAAGATAACATTTGTTGAACTAGTCCGATTTTCCTTACCGTTAGTCCACATCCAAGTGTTAGGCTATTTGGGTAGAGCCTACACTTTATAGTTACCTGGACCGTCAAAACCTCTGAAAAGGTCCAATCACAGGTTTGCTTCTTATCCCATTGCGTGTTGTGTGCATTTTAAAAATTTATGAATGATTAAATAAATAAGTGAAGGAGTGATCAAGGTGTCGTATGAGACCTTGCCTATGGATGGAATTTTCCGCCCATATTGTGTTTGATGCGGGAACAACACATAGATGTAGTTCTCGGGTAGTGTCATTGTTTTAGGAAGGATTCACATTAGTGAATTCAAGTACACTGTTCTTATTCGTGGAAGTACTGGCTGCCATTTAGAGTTATGGTATGCCTTCGTATCCCATCCCCATTCCTTAGTACTTCCATTAGAGCGGTTTGTTTCTATCTAGAGTGAGATTGGCTATCTAGTTATCGAGCTCAATTAGGATGTTGTTGAGGAAGGAAGTCTTTGAGAGAAGACCAGTTACCGTTGGCCTGCAATGGTATTCTACTAAGTGTTGGAGCCTCGCTCATATCAGTCTGGAGAGTTGGAACCTTTTGGGAAATGGTGAAGTGGTGTATTCCATTATCATCATAATTGGGCGGAGAGAAAATAACAAGAAGCAGAGTATCGAGGACAGTTAGATAACTAGGGAACATGAAGCTATGTTTAAGAAAGTGGAAAATTTGTTGACATCCAAAAGTAACCCGTCAAGTATTCTGGTTGAACCTTGATTCGCTGCAATTGCCTAGGCATCTATCCAAGTGGTTCTAGCCAAATTCAAGTAGCAGTCAGAAGATTTGTTTGGAGAAAGGTTTTGTTCAACTTAGTTATTTTCTGTGGAGTGTACCCATGTCAGTGGTAAAGAAGAAGAACCAGAGTTTGCGGTTATGTTCGAGTATAAAATCAAGGACGTGACCATCAGGGTCAAGCATCAAGTTCTGGAATTGAAGAATGGTTAAGATCGGTTGCAAGGCGTAGTTCTATTCCAAGGACGTTTGATGGACGCTTCACGTTGTAGTAAATATTTCTGCACGGAAATTGGAAGTTAGATCCCTTAGTCTGTAAATGGAACAAGGAGTTGTTGCATATTTACAAAAGATCGATACTACTACATAATGGTCGTACTCAATTTCAGTTATCGAGATTCGAAGTTCTGTGGATTGGCCGGTTACCATCAAAAGTTTCTTCAAGAGTTAGAAACCATATCCACCAATGAGTTGATCGACTGAGAATGGTGTTACCTTGGAATGGAGTAAAAGTATTGATGAAGTATGAAATTAGTTAGAGGAAGTATCTACGTCTATGAATATCTTAGACTTGCATGAGCCTAACCAGCCATATACTACTACATGGATGTATTATGTGTTGGTCCAGGTGAATGCTAATGCAAAATGATATGGTAATCATTTATGCATCAAGGGAGCTAAGGAAGCATAAGGAAAACTATTTGATGCACAAGTTGGGGTTGGTGGCAGTTCTGTTGCACATCAAATTTAGTGATCATTTCAATATGGGGAAAGGATGCAAGTTTTCACTGATCAAAGAAGCCTAAGGAAGATTGAAGAGTGCAAGGAAAAAGGTATAACCATAAGGCATATGGGGATGCTCAAGTTGTTAAGAGATCAGAAGATATATTAACAGAGAAAGTGTGAAGTCATCATACAAGAGTACTTCGTTGGTAAATCAAGTTTGGTATAGGCGGACTTGTTGATTCCTCAGTTACTAGACAGAAGAAGGAAATCAGAAAGTAATAGAACAAGACTTGGATATGCGAAATTTCAGTGAGATTTGAGTCGTTCAGAAGTTTTTGAAGAGTATCTCAGATAGATAAGAAGGGTATGGAATACTGTAAGGGAAATCATTTCTGGAATAACTGTGTTTGTGTGTATTTGAGAGTGGCACCCTTGGTCTGAATCATGTTAGCGTGATTGATCGTGCATGTTCTTGTTTGATTGTTGCACGGTTAATCAAGTTAACATTGACCAGACTGGAGATGTTACATTCACGTATGGCACATCACCTCACGTTCCAAATTTCATGTTGCTGTTATGGGAGAAAGCCAGATAAAAAAGGTTGAGAAGTGATAGTCTATAGATACAATATTGTTAGAAAAAGTATGCAGACCGCAGTTGACAAGAGTTGTGCAGAGTAAAGAATTTGGTTATCTTGAAAGTGGCTGCTCATAAAAGAAAGGATCGGTTGGGAGAATCAAGGGATCAACCATGAGTTGTTTTGATATGGGCAGATTAAGATAAGGTCAGAGCTAATATCCAGAACTCCTTTCAGAGACTGTTCAGTAAAGAGTGTACAGTTACGTTTTCAGAATTCGGGGACGAATTCTTTTGAGGGGGGGAAGAATGTAATAACCCTCACGAGCAGATATAATTTTGGTCAAGAAAATTCTTTAAGATCAGTTTGAAGATTGATCGATTAGAATTTAAATAAAAATCGACACGGTGAATTAATCTCGACGGGGCTGTCTTTTGGTCGAAAAACCATCTCTTGATGGTTCTGGTCGAGTGTTAATAATTATCGTTGATTTTTATTCATGCTGGGTGAGTTTATTCAGAGCAGGATGAGATTCGAATGATCAAAAATATTTAGTCGAAACAGTCCGGAAAATATCGACAAAACTCTTAAAATTATTTCTGAACAGTAACATGCTTTGCACCTTCTAGCCTACTTGCTTCCTCAGTAATTAGGTCACATGACCTACACCTATTTGCTTGCCTGCTTGCTCATTAGAAGTCACATGCTGGTCACAAGCTACTTGCTTCAGCTGCTTGTAGCTTTCTTCATGGGAAGGAAAAGTTCAGCTGCTTGTGCTGCTTGGTGTGCTGAAGCATGTCACCAGCTGTCTAACCTCATCTTTGTCTTTTGTGGGAGCAAACCCTCATCTGAAGCAACTCCTTATGATATAAAATACCCTCTTCTCTCCTCTGGACGTTCATAACCTGCAAGAAAAACCAGAGAAAAATTCAGAGAGAAAGAGAGAAAGAAGAGAGAAAAATCTGTGAGAAAAGATTCATGAAAAATTCAGAAAAATATTCAGAGAAGAGGAGTGAGCATGGACAACTCTTTCTCACCATCCTGTGACTTTAGTCAGTGAGTTTTGGAGTGTTTAAGAGCTGAAGATTTGGTGTCCTGAAGTTGAGAATCACCTATGTTCTTCAGCCTTTGATTTTGATCGATAAGATGGTTGTGGATCAGTTTCTGTGAGAAGTTTTGTTGGTTTGCCTACACTGGAGATAAATTCTGAATAAATCCAACCATGTATTCTTGTGGTGTTGATCAGGTTAATTCGTGGTTAGCTTGAAGAGAGACAACCAGTCAAGTTTAATTAGTTGAGTAAAACCGGTAAGCTTCAGCTTCTTGATTCAGCCATGTTTTGATGAGAACCAATTGATGTATGTTGGTTAACCTGTCAGGATCAGTTGTCTAAGGTCTTGTTCTCTTCAGTCTTGGTTGGTTTATGATTTAATCAGTCTCATAGAACCAGTAGACGAACTGTTAAGAATTATGGGAATTAAACAGAACTGATTTGATCTTGTTTAGAACTGAATTGAGCTGAGTATGTTCTGATCTGATCTGAGCGGAGCTGTCTATGGTCTGAAATTGTCTTGAACTGATGTCGTCTGAGTATAACCGAGTTAAGCTGTTGGGAACTGATTAGAACCGGAGTTAGCTGAGCATGAACTAAGCTGATATGAACCGAGTTAAATTGTTAAAGCTTGAACCGAGCTGAACATGGTATCAATCTGTCTTGAACCGAACTGATATGAGAGAACTGAACTGAAATGTTATGAACTGAGTTGAGTTTCTTCTTGAACCAGACTAGTGAACCTTATGTTCCAACTGTTATGTTTTGAATTCAGATGGCCAAGGAGAGTATTCGGATCAGCCGGATCCTTGTGATGGTTCTGAACCGAGAGTGATCCAAAAGTGAAGTGTGATTAGCTTGAGCTCGAGTCTAGTCTTCCTTAACCAATCTCATGGATTTAAAGGTGAGTCTAGATAGATGATGAATGAATTATGAATGAGTATGCATGATTGCATATTGAATATGGTTGATTAATTAAGAATTAATCATGAATTAACTAAGGAATAATCATTGATTAATTAAGGATTAATCATGGATTAATTAAGGAGTAATTATGGTTTGATTGATTAAGTATTATTCCTTAATCTATATTTATATATGAAGTATTTATCTAGTTTAAATACTTAAGAATAAGCAAGAATAATTCTTTGAGGTTATCCCGAGCCTTAGTACTTGTTCTCAAGTACTAATCTATAAGTATTCTATTAATAAGTGTGAATCATGTGAAGTCTTATTGTATACTCACTCTCCCGAAAGTCCCGCATTGCCGTGAATTGGTCCTGCGATATGGATCAAGGTCATGAAGACACGATGATGGGGTCGCACCCTGGAGGCCGTGTAACTGCATGCAGCGTTGGATGTTCTATCTTGGAATATCTGATGGAGATGATGGTTATATTTATTCCCCGTTAAGCTCGGTTAGCCTTGGTGGTTTTCCGGGTTTAGCATATATATATATTAAGAGTATGAGTGATTGGCGGGTATCGTGGAGGTGATGTTTAAGATAGATTCACATGGATGGATTGAGAGGCCTTATATTAATTATGGAATATAATTCCACTGCATTCAAATAGTGTCGATTGCTCGGGATACTATTGATATGTGTTTGGGTGTGGGATTAGACTCACTGAGTAAACTAGTTACTCATGACTCATTTGATATGCAGGTAACCAGTAGGTGGGAGACCTTTACTCTAGGACGGCAAGGAACGGCATTAGCCAGCGGTAGTTTTATTATCCTAGCAAAGTCATTTTAATATATCTTATGAATAAGATTTGTAGACCGAAAACCTCGAGGTTAATTTATAACAAATTTTGTAAGATGATTTTGAATGATATATAAATAATGTTTTTTTTTAAAGTACGGGTTCCATATGATATTAGTCCTTGTCCGGACGAACTAACTATCAGGTATTGCTTTCTCGGGTTGAAAAGCCTAGAGTGGTATCCGATAGGAGCATTGGTGTTCTTTGATTGTTGGTCTAAGGCGATCGGAAGTATTCTGAGAACCTCAGATCGACCATCGAGGAACATCGACCGTGTCATTTCCGGTCATCTATGATCGGGGGTGTCACACCGACTGTCCCTGTTAATCATTACTCCGATCCCGAAGGCCAACACAATAGGATCGAAATCCTATGATGTTATCCCATGCTAATGTATACAGAGCGTAGTGTCACGGACTGATTTCTTCACAGCAATCAGGACGTGCGGCCTTAGCACCTTTCACCCTTGTGATTTGCTAAGTCAGCCTTTCGGAAACTGATCAGTACTTAGAGAGAGAAGTATGAACGTTTTAGAGAGAGGACAGAGCTTTATGAACTGATTTCTTATTAAGTTCAGGATATGTTACAAGTGAGGATCTCACCCCCTATTTATACAAGATCACCTCCTCAATGGACGGTGGAGATTAAACCGATCCAACGGTTCAGATTCTTTCCTACCCATGAAGTTACTTCACCATGAAGTTCCTTCCCCTTAAGCAACTTCATTCTTAAGTATTCTACACACTTCTTAATATATAAAATACTTAGATATTTTACAAAGGTACTTCACACTTAAGAAACCTAAGTAAATGTGGGCTTGAATCTTCTTTGGCCCGGTCCGATGCTCAGCTGCAAGTCATGGACGTTTTGGGCTTGAAACGGGCCATGACATCCTCCCCCACCTAAGTCGGAGACGCCCTCGTCACCGAGTACGCCTTTAGTGCCTCCCGGAATTGCCATAAGTCATCCTCCGGCTCCCACGTCGCTTCCGCCTCTGGTAGACCCTTCCACTTGATGAGGAAATGGGTCTGTCGTGGAACTCCTCGTTTCCGCACTTCCTTGGACGCCAGCACCTCTTCAATCTCTTTATCATAAGACTTAGTCACCACGGGTGGTGCTCGAGTCGAAACTCCTCGGGTTTGGTCGTCCTCATCAGCATGGTACGGCTTCAGCATGCTCACATGAAAGACCGGATGGATCTTAAGGGTATCCGGTAGTTCAAGTCGGTAGGAAACCTTTCCCACCTTTCCAATTATCTCGAACGGCCCTTCGTACCTCCGGATCAAGCCTTTGTGTAGGCTCCGGAATGCCTTGAACTGTTGTGGAAGTAGTTTCACAAGTACAAGGTCGCCCACTGAATACTCCGAAGGCCGTCTCTTCTCATCTGCCCATTTCTTCATCCGCTTTTGGGACTTTTCCAAACATGCTCGGGCAAGATCAGCATGTTCTTCCCACTGTTTGGCCATTATGAACGCCCCGGGACTCTTCCCTTCAGTCCTTGGTGTAGCCAAGGTATGCGGAGTCAATGGCTGTTGTCCTGTTGCAAGCTCGAACGGACTCCGTCCCGTTGCCTCGCTGCGTTGAAGATTGTATGAGAACTGGGCTATGTCCAGCAACTTTGCCCAGTCCCGTTGGTTGGCACTTACAAAGTGACGGAGATAACTCTCAAGCAAGGCATTCACCCTCTCGGTCTGCCCATCAGATTGCGGGTGAAAGCTTGTTGAGAAACTTAGTTCTGTTCCAAGCATCTTGAACAGCTCCGTCCATAAGCGCCCAGTGAATCGGGGATCCCGATCACTCACGATGTTCCGCGGAAGTCCCCACAACTTTACCACGTTTTTGAAAAACGCCCTTGCTGCCTCTTCCGCGGTACAGTCCCGGTCACAAGCCACGAACGTTCCATACTTAGAGAAACGATCCACAATCACCAAGATGGAACCGAACCCTTCAGACTTCGGTAACGCGCTGATAAAGTCTAGGGAAACCGAGTCCCATGGTCTCTCTGGAATTGGAAGTGGCTGTAGCAAACCCGCGGACTGCTTGTTCTCCGTCTTGTCTTGCTGGCAAACAAGACAAGTCTTCACATAGAGTTCCACGGTATCTCTCATCCGTGGCCAGTAGTATCCCGCTTCGACAAGTGCCATCGTTCTATTCTGTCCCGGATGGCCCGCCCATCGGGTATCATGGCACTCCCGAATGATGTCTCGTCGAAGACTTTCCCACTTAGGCACATAAAGTCTTCGACCTTTGGTGTAGAGTAACCCGTTCTCTACCCAAAATCGATGCACCTTCCCTTCGTTGGATAGTTTCACCAGCTCCTTAGCGACTGGATCGCGTTCCAGCCCCTCTCGGATTCGAGCCATAATGGTCCCCTCGACTTGGCTCATCGCTGCTAGCTCCGCTTTCCGACTTAGTGCATCAGCCACCACATTCACCTTCCCTGGCTTGTACTCCAAAGTGTAATCGAACTCAGCCAGGAAGTCTTGCCATCTTGCCTGTTTTGGGGAAAGCTTCTTCTGGGTCTGAAAGTAGCTAGTCGCCACGTTGTCCGTTTTGACTGAGAAGTGCGATCCCAGAAGATAGTGTCTCCAAATTCGCAAGCAATGGACTATCGCGGTCATCTCCTTCTCTTGAACCGTGTACCGCCGTTCAGTCTCATTGAGCTTGCGACTCTCAAAGGCAATTGGATGTCCGTTTTGCATCAGCACTCCCCCGATGGCAAAGTCGGAGGCATCCGTATGTAACTCGAAAGGAAGACTGAAGTCGGGTAAGGCAAGAACGGGTTCTTCGCTTACCGCAGTCTTCAGTTCCTCGAAGGCTTCTTGGCAACGTTCGGACCAGTCCCATGTCTTCCCCTTCTTGAGAAGGTCTGACAGTGGTGCCGCCTTCCTCGAATATCCCTCGATGAACCGACGATAGTAGTTGACTAGACCAAGGAAAGATCGCAACTCCGTCACCTTGGTCGGGGCCTCCCACTCCATAATCGCCTTGACCTTCGGTTCATCCATCTTCAGCTTTCCATGGCCGATAACATGGCCAAGGAACTGAACTTCCTCAGTGGCAAATGTGCACTTTTCCCTCTTTACAAACAGTTCGTTCTCTCGAAGAACTCGGAAAACTGTTCGTAGGTGCTCTACATGCTCCTCCATCGAGTTGCTGTAGATGACAATATCGTCTAAGTATGCCACCACGAACCGATCCAAGTAGGGCTGAAGGATCTGGTTCATAAGGGTGCAGAACGTGGCTGGGGCGTTTGTAAGCCCGAATGGCATCACCAACCACTCAAACGACCCATACCGCGTTATGCATGCAGTCTTCGGCTCATCCCCTTCCGCTATCCGGACTTGGTAATAACCCTTCTGCAAGTCCATCTTTGTATAGACTTTTGCTCCACCAAGTCTATCGAATAGATCGGCAATCAATGGAATGGGATAGCGGTTCTTGATTGTCACCTTGTTAAGGGCCCGGTAGTCCACGCACATCCTCAACGAACCATCGTGTTTCTTTTGGAACAGAACCGGTGCCCCGTAAGGTGCCTTTGACGGTCTCAGCTTCCCCGTCGATAACAACTCATCGAGTTGTTTCCTTAACTCTTCCAGCTCGGATGGAGCCATCCTATAAGGCGCCATGGATGGGGGCTTAGCTTCTGGCTCCAACTCGATCTGGTGGTCCACCGCCCTCCTCGGTGGTAGCTTCTCGGGCAACTTGGCCGGCATAACGTCCTTGTTCTCCTCAAGGACAGTCTCGATGACTGGTGGGATGGTCTCCACGTTCTTGGGCTGATCTTCCACCTTCATCATTGCCAAAAACGTGGGTTCACCCTTCTTCACCCCCTTGGTGAGTTGCATTGCCGATAGTTGCCTCGTCCCATCAGTTTTCTCTTCCAAGGCTGGAATCATGCACGGTGATCCCTTCTCGAGTATACATACCGAGCTCAACGCAGGCATGGGTATGGCTGAGACTTGTCTCATGAAGTCCATACCCAAGACTACCTTGAAGTCGTCCATAGGAATGACTGAGAAGTTCACCGGACCGCTCCAGCTTCCCAACTTCATCCCGACCCCTCGGGCTATTCCATGGACGGGTTGAGCCTTGGCGTTCACCGTCTTCATCCAACCGTCCTTCTTGGACCACTTGACACCAAGTCTCACAGCTTCGTCTATTGCCATGAAGTTGTGAGTGGCGCCCGTGTCCACCATCACTCGGGTCGGCTTATCGTTGATCCGAGCTTCCACGTACATGAGCCCCTTGCTCATCGGCTTCACTACCGGGTTAGCCTTTAGGGCGTTGAGAAGCTGCAACGACCCCATCTTTACTGATTCCTCTTCTGGAGTCTCGGTGTCCCGACTTTCCATGATAGCCGATAAAGATCCCATCTTCGGACAGTCCTTCATCGCATGTGGCCCCTTGCACACAAAGCACCCTCCCTTAGGAACGAAGGACTTTTTCCTTGCCTCGAAGTCTTCCCGACGAGCACCCCTCTCAAAGCTCCTTGAGTTGGATGGTCGGAAAGTATCCCGTCTCGCTCCCCCACCTTTGGCCACGACCTGCTCCTTCTTCTTTGAGGACTCAGACGGACCAGAGGTGCGGAAGTCAGTCAGCGACTCAGCCACCGCAATGGCTTCGTCCACTGTCTTGACTCCCCGACGCTGCAACTCTTGCTTGGCCCAAGATTGCAGTCCATCGGTGAAGTAGAACACAAGATCCTCCGCGGTCATGTTCGGAATCTGAAGCATGAGCGTTGTGAACTCCTTCACATAGTCCCGGATCGAACCACGCTGTCGAAGTTCCCTCAACTTCTTACGGGCCTCATACACGACGTTCTCCGGGTAGAACTGCCGCTTCAACTCCTTCTTGAAATCATCCCAAGTATCGATCCGGCATGTTCCTTGCTCGATCTCGGAATGTTTCCTTCTCCACCACAGCATGGCCGTGTCTGACAGGTAGGACGTCGCGGCCTTCACCTTCGCATTCTCAGCCACCAAGTTGAGATTGTCGAAGTATATCTCCATCTGCCAAAGGAAATTCTCGACCTCCTTGGCATCCCGCGAACCGTTGAACCGGTTTGGCTTCGGAAATTCAACCTTACCAACACTGGTTCCTTCAACGGCTCCAACGTTCGCGCTTGCCCTCTTGACCAGTGCGACGTCCTCCTCCATCGCAGTAAAGCGTGCCTTCATCCCCTCGATGTCATCACGCAAAGCCTGCATGGATCCCGTCACCAGCTCCTCGAGCCGAATGAACCGAGAGTCCAAGTCGGCAGCATTTTGCTTGACCTCCTCAAGCCCACCGAACACGACACTCTCCAGCTCAGTGACGGTATGCTCGACCCTCTCGAGCTTCTCACCAATCTCGCCCACAGCCACACCCAAAGCCTCACGAGAAACACTCTTTTCCCGCTGGGTGCCAGCACGTGTGGATGTAGCCTCCCGTCCGCGCTCCTCCACGCCGGACTGCGAGCTTGCTTCTTTTTGTTTATCTCCCTTAGCCATTTTCTTCACTCGGACAGAGTCTCCCCTTGTCTGGATCGTAACTCCGCTCTGATACCAACTGTCACGGACTGATTTCTTCACAGCAATCAGGACGTGCGGCCTTAGCACCTTTCACCCTTGTGATTTGCTAAGTCAGCCTTTCGGAAACTGATCAGTACTTAGAGAGAGAAGTATGAACGTTTTAGAGAGAGGACAGAGCTTTATGAACTGATTTCTTATTAAGTTCAGGATTTGTTACAAGTGAGGATCTCACCCCCTATTTATACAAGATCACCTCCTCAATGGACGGTGGAGATTAAACCGATCCAACGGTTCAGATTCTTTCCTACCCATGAAGTTACTTCACCATGAAGTTCTTTCCCCTTAAGCAACTTCATTCTTAAGTATTCTACACACTTCTTAATATATAAAATACTTAGATATTTTACAAAGGTACTTCACACTTAAGAAACCTAAGTAAATGTGGGCTTGAATCTTCTTTGGCCCGGTCCGATGCTCAGCTGCAAGTCATGGACGTTTTGGGCTTGAAACGGGCCGTGACAGTAGGCTTGCTTTGAGCACTCTAATTTCTTCAAAGTAACAGCGCCGGAGGCACGACCCGGCCAGTTAAGGCCAGGAGCGTATCGCCGACAGAAGAGACAAGCCGACCGGTGCTCACCGAAGGCGGACCTGGCGACCCATCCCAAGGTTCAACTACGAGCTTTTTAACTGCAACAACTTAAATATACGCTATTGGAGCTGGAATTACCGCGGCTGCTGGCACCAGACTTGCCCTCCAATAGATCCTCGTTAAGGGATTTAGATTGTACTCATTCCAATTACCAGAGTCAAAGAGCCCGGTATTGTTATTTATTGTCACTACCTCCCCGTGTCAAGATTGGGTAATTTGCGTGCCTGCTGCCTTCCTTGGATGTGGTAGCCGTTTCTCAGGCTCCCTCTCCGGAATCGAACCCTAATTCTCCGTCACCCGTTACCACCATGGTAGGCCACTATCCTACCATCGAAAGTTGATAGGGCAGAAATTTGAATGATGCGTCGCCAGCACTAAGGCCATGCGATCCGTCGAGTTATCATGAATCATCAGAGCAACGGGCAGAGCCCGCGTCGACCTTTTATCTAATAAATGCATCCCTTCCAGAAGTCGGGGTTTGTTGCACGTATTAGCTCTAGAATTACTACGGTTATCCGAGTAGTAGTTACCATCAAACAAACTACAACTGATTTAATGAGCCATTCGCAGTTTCACAGTCTGAATTCGTTCATACTTACACATGCATGGCTTAATCTTTGAGACAAGCATATGACTACTGGCAGGATCAACCAGGTAGCATTCATAAATCAGGACAAGACCACATCATATTCCCGCAAACACATGGAAAGTGGGAACAGACGCAGACTTGACCGTCATCTTTTGTCCGGAGACAAACGTGCTTAACGGGACAGAATTTCTTCGGGTCACCGCCATAATATTTCCGCAACCGAGATCTCAGCAAACAGCTTATTCACCTTTGCGAACAATGCATAAACTATGCAAAGACGCAAGGATTACAAGTGCCGGCTTATGTGTTCACGACTTCCCCACTGAAGGAGATGCCGCAAACAACATTTTAAGCAAAGCTTAACAATTCCTTCCAGATAGGTACGCAACACAGGCCCCGGATCAGTTCAACAAGCATAAAACTATGCTAGTGAAGAAACTGAGGAGGATAGTTGGTCTGTAGTTGGGTGCGCGAGCACAGAGCCTACAAACACTAGCTATCCAATCACCACTCATACGCCGTCTGTCAGCACACACAGGACGTCCGTCAGTACACAGAGGACGTCCGTGGCCATCCGTCAGCACACACAGGACGTCCGTCAGCACACGCAGGACGTCCGTTGTAGAAACCCGTTTAAAAAAAACAAAAAAAAAAAAAAGAGAGAGAGAATGGTCGAGTAACTTTGTGGTTGAGTCGCGGGCAATACAGATCGATCGGGAAATTTGAAGTACGAGAAGGTCGAAGAATGGATCGTGAGTAAAGCATGAGTTGAGATAAGCTGCTCTACCATTGTTAGAAATGTCTTAGATTGACCAGACGGCAGTTTTGGAAGATTCACATTTTTTGAAGCACGACGGTTTAGAAGCTCGACATTTTTGAAGATTGACGTTTCTTCATCGCGAAGTTTTCTCGAAATATCTTCGTATCAATAAAATATTATTCTGAAGACATTATAAGTCGGAAGCAGGACGGGAATTAAGCAGGACGGGAAGCAAGCACGACGGGATTGAAGCACGACGGGAAAACCCGAAGTTGGGCGAAAACCCTAATTTTGGTATTACGAAATTCTTTGAGGAAGCCGGAGGCTCGGGAAATATTTTTAAAGGATCGGGAAATGCTTACCGCCAGGTCAGAGTTCAGATTGGAGTTTATTAAAAATATTTAGCTCATCAGAACGGGAGAAGAAAAATATTCGGGATTGATCGCGAGACGAAAATATGCCGGAAGGGTCAAAAATCGCGTAAACCGACCAAGAAGCTCGAGGTGTCCCTATGCATATGGCCAGGACGTTCTGTCTATCACATCAGCAGCTGAGTGTCAACACAAGGAGGAGGTGTAGACGTGCATGAAAGCTGAACATGCAGCTTGACACATAGAAGCACAAGGTGGAACGGCCAAGCACGAGGTGTCTCCGCGCATGCAACCGAAGCATGCTGATCGACATGTGTGAGGATGTGTGGCGCCTTGCATGAGCTCCAGTCATGCAGCCTGACATCTGGGAGGAGTGGTGGCGTCCTGCATGTATCCTGGACATGCAGCCAGCCATGTGGAGCACGAGGTGTCGCCGTGCATGCGTCCGGAGCCATGCAGAGCGACACACGAGCTGCCACCAACCTGAAGCTGATTGGCTGTTGTCTCCTATAAATACCCCACGGCCCCTGCTCATTTCTTCACATCCAGACCTGTCCAAACCAAGTTAAAACCTTGAGAGAAAAGTAGAAAAAGAAAGCAAGTGATTCCGAGCTATTTCGAGAGTTTTAGAGAGTTTTCGAGATCAGTTCTCTATTGATTTCGAGTCATCGCCTTGAGAAGGTTCTGTCCAACTGAAGGTCAATCAAGTGAAGATCAGATCAGATGGGAGTCAAGTCAACGTGGCTATAGAGAGAGAGAGAGAGAGAGAGAGAGAGAGAGAGAGAGAGAGAGAGAGAGAGAGAGAGAGAGAGAGAGAGAGAAAGGAAGTGATCGATTCTAGAGTATGGTCGATTCTGAAGACCGATACTCCACCGAGAAGGCCAGTTCCGTCCAATCGGCGATTCTCTACGATTGTGACACGGAAGCTCTGTCCAATTCAATTCTTCCAAGCCAGTCATATTCTGTGATGGTCAAGTGGAGGTGCTGTCCGGAGTTAGTTCAGAACCACGGGTTCAGATCAGTCGAAGTTCTGCTCGATACTGCGCCGGGAAGTCCGAAGAACTGTCCAGAAGCTAGAGGAGGTTCTGTCCAAGTCCAGATCAGACTATCGAGGCCTGTCAGCTTCTTTGTGGTGAAGCCGAGATTGTGTCCAAGACAAGATCAGTTCAGTCCAGACCAGTATCAAGGGAGGTTCTGTACAAGTCAAGATCAGTCCAGTCCAGTCCAGTCAAGGCGTCCCTTGGGTTTTGGCCAAGTCCTCTCCGATCAACCAGCTGCTTCTTGCCTAGAACACTGTGAGTTGGTTTGTTTGAATTCCACTTGGAATTTAGGGTAGATCGAGTCGCATATAGAGTAGAATGATCACGTTATTGAATGGTAGAGTCCTTAGGGTTATTTTATTTATGGAACCGGACTCAGTTTAGCAAGGGCTAAGCTGAGATGAATGGAATTAAGACTGAGTTAATAACCTGACTAGGACTAGGGCTAGGATGCATCATGTTTTCTATTCTTGCGTGTTGATATGGTTGAGTGCAGGTTCCCGTTATCTTTAATGATAGTTTCATTGCAGGAGGCTGGACTATCTGGATAACGGTTTGATTTATTTGTTTAGTATTGATATTATTGTTTAGTTATTAGTACTAAGGGTCTTAGGCCATATAGGCCGGACTACTGGTACTATGGTTAGTCTAGTGGAGTCGACTGTCTAGTTAGGATCTGGAACTCTATCTTTAGGTTAGGTTCTAGATTGAGTTTGTGTTGTGTGAGTGTGCCGACAGTATGTGCGTAACCCGCCCATACTAGGCTTGTGTAGGGGTGATTAGTGTTTCCTCGGCCTCGTACCCAGCGGGTTCAAGGAAACCCCTTATTCGCTGGATCGGGAAGACTCAGACGAACGGTGTCATGTACTATGGCTGAGTATTACACGACGGTGTAATGTGGCAGTGATCCGAAGGACTGTGGGCTGTCGCGCGGTGACCCGAAGGACTGTGGGCCGCGGTCGGTTTAAAGTTCCTTCTTCTGGCCTTTGTGGTAGGAAGATAGGATATTGCCGATAGAGAGGAGGAACACGAAGTCACCAGGGCCCAGGTTAGAGTGTTGTGTTAGTGTGTCGTAGAGGGTTATGGAACCCTCGAGTTAGCGTAGCACCGATAACGGTGCTACGAGTTAGATCGAGTCGTAGATACTCATAGTCTTATTATTGTGATTGTGTTTGTGGTTGACTGATTTGCTTGCAGGTTCTGACATTAAGTCATAAGTCCGGTTTAGGTACCGGATTAGGCTTGGTGTCTATTTGGTTATTGTAGGCCTGACGTTGGCATGTATGTGTTTGAGTGATTGCTTGTGAAGGGTGGTGGATATTAAAGCTATGCGGTATCATTGGTTGGCCGATCATGTTCTTGTTTGATTGTTGGTCGATCGATTAATGATACTTGCATAGTCTAAGTGTCTAACACTACATGAGTATTGAACTCAGGCGTATATATGGTTAACTATGGATTGTTTGTTGACTTGTTTTAATGCAGGTTCCCGTTACTTGAAGCTAGATCATGGCAGGAGGCCAAGTCTAACTTAGTAACGGTTTGCTTAGCATTAGCTTTTATTGCATGCTAGGGCTAGATTGATTGTTATTTTGGGTTGTCCGGGTTAGAGTCTAGGTTGCGGGTAGAGGCCGCCAGCTCACTGAGTAACATTAGGTTACTCATCCAACTCCGTTGTCCTTTTTGCAGGTCGCTTTAGGTAAGGATGATCGGATAGCTTGGTGCTGGACGTTAGGACCGCCGGTGTAAATTTTCATGCCTTTTGTAAACGGTATTGTGGATTTGTGTTTAGTTGACTCGATTTGGCATTAGGCCGGGACCGGTCTCGAATTATATCAATGTATGGATATTTCTCGAATCAATAAAGTAATTGTTTTATATGCGCTTCATGAGTACTCTGATATTTGACTAGTCCGGTCTAACACAACGTTAGGTCGAGGTACGGGTTGAAAAGCCTTAGGCCTTGATCTAACGGAAACCGCTAACTCTAGGTATGGGTTGCAAAGCCTTATGCCTTGACGCAGCGGGACGACTTAGTGGATGAACTGGTCTAGGTCGTGGAGTAAAGTTTGTGACTCTGACCGGATTGTCCCTAGCCCATCACGTAGCGCTTCCGAACCATGGTGTTGGGTTGGACGGTCAGTCATGTTCTTGTTTGATTGTTGGCTTGCCGGTTGGCCTTTCATCTCCAACCCTTGGTGTGGGTCGTCCGTCGGTCATGTTCTTGTTTGATTGTTGGCCGGTGGGTCGACCTATGCTTAGGACGGTTCGGGGGTGTTACAGAGGTGGTATCAGAGCATGGTTTCGTCCATGCTTCCGGAACTCATGATTTAATCGGTTTTAAATATTTATCGAGTCAAATTGAGTCACAAAAGGCATTAGGGAAACCGGTCACGTCCAGCGATAGGATCTGTGGTTTTAGGAATTAGGATTGAGATAGTGGAATCTAGAATTGCTAGGTTGCTTGGGTAGAACTGTTAGGTTGCTGGTTAGCATTGCTAGGTTGTTTGGTTAGCATTGCTAGATTGTTGTTAGTATTTGTTGGGTTAGTAGCTTATTTGATTGGTTGTCTGCTAACTTGCGTTTGAGGTGTTCTTTTAAGTTGTAGCAAGTAAGTGTGTTCGTTGATCGGAACTTTAAGGGATGAAAACCTTAAAGTGGAGGGAGTTCGAGGCCAAACCCAAACCCGAAGCGAAAGAGGAGAGACAGTTTCAGAGGGACTGGATAGTGGTATGGACTGGACAGATGGGAGGAAACAAGACTTCATTGGGGAAGGACTTCATCAGTATTTGGGAGAACGAAGATCAAGAAAGGGTTTGAGGAATCTGGACAAGATAGTATCATGGGCAATGAGGGTGTTAGGGCAGAGTAAAAGAAAGAGGATGGCTCAGTGATCATTCCAGTGATGAGATATGAAGACGATTGTGGAGGCCTTGAAGAAGACACTCAAGGAACTGTGGTGCACAGCGTAAAGAGGTTATGGAGACGAGGGGAGAATGTTGTGAAGACGAGCAATTACGCAACTAAGAATTCGAGGACGAATTCTATTAAGGGGGGGAGAATGTAGAAACCCGATTAAAAAAAAAAAAAAAAAAAAAAAGAGAGAGAGAATGGTCGAGTATCTTTGTGGTTGAGTCGCGGGCAATACAGATCGATCGGGAAATTTGAAGTACGAGAAGGTCGAAGAATGGATCGTGAGTAAAGCATGAGTTGAGATAAGCTGCTCTACCATTGTTAGAAATGTCTTAGATTGACCAGACGGCAGTTTTGGAAGAATCACATTTTTTGAAGCACGACGGTTTAGAAGCTCGACGTTTTTGAAGATTGACGTTTCTTCATCGCGAAGTTTTCTCGAAATATCTTCGTATCAATAAAATATTATTCTGAAGACATTATAAGTCGGAAGCAGGACGGGAATTAAGCAGGACGGGAAGCAAGCACGACGGGATTGAAGCACGACGGGAAAACCCGAAGTTGGGCGAAAACCCTAATTTTGGTATTACGAAATTCTTTGAGGAAGCCGGAGGCTCGGGAAATATTTTTAAAGGATCGGGAAATGCTTACCGCCAGGTCAGAGTTCAGATTGGAGTTTATTAAAAATATTTAGCTCATCAGAACGGGAGAAGAAAAATATTCGGGATTGATCGCGAGACGAAAATATGCCAGAAGGGTCAAAAATCACGTAAACCGACCAAGAAGCTCGAGGTGTCCCTATGCATATGGCCAGGACGTTCTGTCTATCACATCAGCAGCTGAGTGTCAACACAAGGAGGAGGTGTAGACGTGCATGAAAGCTGAACATGCAGCTTGACACATAGAAGCACAAGGTGGAACGGCCAAGCACGAGGTGTCTCCGCGCATGCAACCGAAGCATGCTGATCGACATGTGTGAGGATGTGTGGCGCCTTGCATGAGCTCCAGTCATGCAGCCTGACATCTGGGAGGAGTGGTGGCGTCCTGCATGTATCCTGGACATGCAGCCAGCCATGTGGAGCACGAGGTGTCGCCGTGCATGCGTCCGGAGCCATGCAGAGCGACACACGAGCTGCCACCAACCTGAAGCTGATTGGCTGTTGTCTCCTATAAATACCCCACGACCCCTGCTCATTTATTCACATCCAGACCTATCCAAACCAAGTTAAAACCTTGAGAGAAAAGTAGAAAAAGAAAACAAGTGATTCCGAGCTATTTCGAGAGTTTTAGAGAGTTTTCGAGATCAGTTCTCTATTGATTTCGAGTCATCGCCTTGAGAAGGTTCTGTCCAACTGAAGGTCAATCAAGTGAAGATCAGATCAGATGGGAGTCAAGTCAACGTGGCTATAGAGAGAGAGAGAGAGAGAGAGAGAGAGAGAGAGAGAGAGAAGGAAGTGATCGATTCTAGAGTATGGTCGATTCTGAAGACCGATACTCCACCGAGAAGGCCAGTTCCGTCCAATCGGCGATTCTCTACGATTGTGACACGGAAGCTCTGTCCAATTCAATTCGTCCAAGCCAGTCATATTCTGTGATGGTCAAGTGGAGGTGCTGTCCGGAGTTAGTTCAGAACCACGGGTTCAGATCAGTCGAAGTTCTGCTCGATACTCCGCCGGGAAGTCCGAAGAACTGTCCAGAAGCTAGAGGAGGTTCTGTCCAAGTCCAGATCAGACTATCGAGGCCTGTCAGCTTCTTTGTGGTGAAGCCGAGATTGTGTCCAAGACAAGATCAGTTCAGTCCAGACCAGTATCAAGGGAGGTTCTGTACAAGTCAAGATCAGTCCAGTCCAGTCCAGTCAAGGCGTCCCTTGGGTTTTGGCCAAGTCCTCTCCGATCAACCAGCTGCTTCTTGCCTTGAACACTGTGAGTTGGTTTGTTTGAATTCCACTTGGAATTTAGGGTAGATCGAGTCGTATATAGAGTAGAATGATCACGTTATTGAATGGTAGAGTCCTTAGGGTTATTTTATTTATGGAACCGGACTCAGTTTAGCAAGGGCTAAGCTGAGATGAATGGAATTAAGACTGAGTTAATAACCTGACTAGGACTAGGGCTAGGATGCATCATGTTTTCTATTCTTGCGTGTTGATATGGTTGAGTGCAGGTTCCCGTTATCTTTAAGGATAGTTTCATAGCAGGAGGCTGGACTATCTGGATAACGGTTTGATTTATTTGTTTAGTATTGATATTATTGTTTAGTTATTAGTACTAAGGGTCTTAGGCCATATAGGCCGGACTACTGGTACTATGGTTAGTCTAGTGGAGTCGACTGTCTAGTTAGGATCTGGAACTCTATCTTTAGGTTAGGTTCTAGATTGAGTTTGTGTTGTGTGAGTGTGCCGACAGTATGTGCGTAACCCGCCCATACTAGGCTTGTGTAGGGGTGATTAGTGTTTCCTCGGCCTCGTACCCAGCGGGTTCAAGGAAACCCCTTATTCGCTGGATCGGGAAGACTCAGATGAACGGTGTCATGTACTATGGCTGAGTATTACACGACGGTGTAATGTGGCAGTGACCCGAAGGACTGTGGGCTGTCGCGCGGTGACCCGAAGGACTGTGGGCCGCGGTCGGTTGAAAGTTCCTTCTTCTGGCCTTTGTGGTAGGAAGATAGGATATTGCCGATAGAGAGGAGGAACACGAAGTCACCAGGGCCCAGGTTAGAGTGTTGTGTTAGTGTGACGTAGAGGGTTATGGAACCCTCGAGTTAGCGTAGCACCGATAACGGTGCTACGAGTTAGATCGAGTCGTAGATACTCATAGTCTTATTATTGTGATTGTGTTTGTGGTTGACTGATTTGCTTGCAGGTTCTGACATTAAGTCATAAGTCCGGTTTAGGTACCGGATTAGGCTTGGTGTCTATTTGGTTATTGTAGGCCTGACGTTGGCATGTATGTGTTTGAGTGATTGCTTGTGAAGGGTGGTGGATATTAAAGCTATGCGGTATCATTGGTTGGCCGATCATGTTTTTGTTTGATTGTTGGTCGATCGATTAATGATACTTGCATAGTCTAAGTGTCTAACACTACATGAGTATTGAACTCAGGCGTATATATGGTTAACTATGGATTGTTTGTTGACTTGTTTTAATGCAGGTTCCCGTTACTTGAAGCTAGATCATGGCAGGAGGCCAAGTCTAACTTAGTAACGGTTTGCTTAGCCTTAGCTTTTATTGCATGCTAGGGCTAGATTGATTGTTATTTTGGGTTGTCCGGGTTAGAGTCTAGGTTGCGGGTAGAGGCCGCCAGCTCACTGAGTAACATTAGGTTACTCATCCAACTCCGTTGTCCTTTTTGCAGGTCGCTTTAGGTAAGGATGATCGGATAGCTTGGTGCTGGACGTTAGGACCGCCGGTGTAGATTTTCATGCCTTTTGTAAACGGTATTGTGGATTTTTGTTTAGTTGACTCGATTTGGCATTAGGCCGGGACCGGTCTCGAATTATATCAATGTATGGATATTTCTCGAATCAATAAAGTAATTGTTTTATATGCGCTTCATGAGTACTCTGATATTTGACTAGTCCGGTCTAACACAACGTTAGGTCGAGGTACGGGTTGAAAAGCCTTAGGCCTTGATCTAACGGAAACCGCTAACTCTAGGTACGGATTGCAAAGCCTTATGCCTTGACGCAGCGGGACGAGTTAGTGGATGAACTGGTCTAGGTCGTGGAGTAAAGTTTGTGACTCTGACCGGATTGTCCCTAGCCCGTCACGTAGCGCTTCCGAACCATGGTGTTGGGTTGGACGGTCAGTCATGTTCTTGTTTGATTGTTGGCTGGCCGGTTGGCCTTTCATCTCCAACCCTTGGTGTGGGTCGTCCGTCGGTCATGTTCTTGTTTGATTGTTGGCCGGTGGGTCGACCTATGCTTAGGACGGTTCGGGGGTGTTACAGAGGTGGTATCAGAGCATGGTTTCGTCCATGCTTCTGGAACTCATGATTTAATCGGTTTTAAATATTTATCGAGTCAAATTGAGTCACAAAAGGCATTAGGGAAACCGGTCACGTCCAGCGATAGGATCTGTGGTTTTAGGAATTAGGATTGAGATAGTGGAATCTAGAATTGCTAGGTAGCTTGGGTAGAACTGTTAGGTTGCTGGTTAGCTTTGCTAGGTTGTTTGGTTAGCATTGCTAGATTGTTGTTAGTATTTGTTGGGTTAGTAGATTATTTGATTGGTTGTCTGCTAACTTGCGTTTGAGGTGTTCTTTTAAGTTGTAGCAAGTAAGTGTGTTCGTTGATCGGAACTTTAAGGGATGAAAACCTTAAAGTGGAGGGAGTTCGAGGCCAAACCCAAACCCGAAGCGAAAGAGGAGAGACAGTTTCAGAGGGACTGGATAGTGGTATGGACTGGACAGATGGGAGGAAACAAGACTTCATTGGGGAAGGACTTCATCAGTATTTGGGAGAACGAAGATCAAGAAAGGGTTTGAGGAATCTGGACAAGATAGTATCATGGGCAATGAGGGTGTTAGGGCAGAGTAAAAGAAAGAGGATGGCTCAGTGATCATTCCAGTGATGAGATATGAAGACGATTGTGGAGGCCTTGAAGAAGACACTCAAGGAACTGTGGTGCACAGCGTAAAGAGGTTATGGAGACGAGGGGAGAATGTTGTGAAGACGAGCAATTACGCAACTAAGAATTCGAGGACGAATTCTATTAAGGGGGGGAGAATGTAGAAACCCGTTTAAAAAAAAAAAAAAAAGAGAGAGAGAGAATGGTCGAGTATCTTTGTGGTTGAGTCGCGGGCAATACAGATCGATCGGGAAATTTGAAGTACGAGAAGGTCGAAGAATGGATCGTGAGTAAAGCATGAGTTGAGATAAGCTGCTCTACCATTGTTAGAAATGTCTTAGATTGACCAGACGGCAGTTTTGGAAGAATCATATTTTTTGAAGCACGACGGTTTAGAAGCTCGACGTTTTTGAAGATTGACGTTTCTTCATCGCGAAGTTTTCTCGAAATATCTTCGTATCAATAAAATATTATTCTGAAGACATTATAAGTCGGAAGCAGGACGGGAATTAAGCAGGACGGGAAGCAAGCACGACGGGATTGAAGCACGACGGGAAAACCCGAAGTTGGGCGAAAACCCTAATTTTGGTATTACGAAATTCTTTGAGGAAGCCGGAGGCTCGGGAAATATTTTTAAAGGATCGGGAAATGCTTACCGCCAGGTCAGAGTTCAGATTGGAGTTTATTAAAAATATTTAGCTCATCAGAACGGGAGAAGAAAAATATTCGGGATTGATCGCGAGACGAAAATATGCCAGAAGGGTCAAAAATCGCATAAACCGACCAAGAAGCTCGAGGTGTCCCTATGCATATGGCCAGGACGTTCTGTCTATCACATCAGCAGCTGAGTGTCAACACAAGGAGGAGGTGTAGACGTGCATGAAAGCTGAACATGCAGCTTGACACATAGAAGCACAAGGTGGAACGGCCAAGCACGAGGTGTCTCCGCGCATGCAACCGAAGCATGTTGATCGACATGTGTGAGGATGTGTGGCGCCTTGCATGAGCTCCAGTCATGCAGCCTGACATCTGGGAGGAGTGGTGGCGTCCTGCATGTATCCTGGACATGCAGCCAGCCATGTGGAGCACGAGGTGTCGCCGTGCATGCGTCCGGAGCCATGCAGAGCGACACACGAGCTGCCACCAACCTGAAGCTGATTGGCTATTGTCTCCTATAAATACCCCACGACCCCTGCTCATTTCTTCACATCCAGACCTGTCCAAACCAAGTTAAAACCTTGAGAGAAAAGTAGAAAAAGAAAACAAGTGATTCCGAGCTATTTCGAGAGTTTTAGAGAGTTTTCGAGATCAGTTCTCTATTGATTTCGAGTCATCGCCTTGAGAAGGTTCTGTCCAACTGAAGGTCAATCAAGTGAAGATCAGATCAGATGGGAGTCAAGTCAACGTGGCTATAGAGAGAGAGAGAGAGAGAGAGAGAGAGAGAGAGAGAGAGAGAGAGAGAGAAAGGAAGTGATCGATTCTAGAGTATGGTCGATTCTGAAGACCGATACTCCACCGAGAAGGCCAGTTCCGTCCAATCGGCGATTCTCTACGATTGTGACACGGAAGCTCTGTCCAATTCAATTCGTCCAAGCCAGTCATATTCTGTGATGGTCAAGTGGAGGTGCTGTCCGGAGTTAGTTCAGAACCACGGGTTCAGATCAGTCGAAGTTCTGCTCGATACTCCGCCGGGAAGTCCGAAGAACTGTCCAGAAGCTAGAGGAGGTTCTGTCCAAGTCCAGATCAGACTATCGAGGCCTGTCAGCTTCTTTGTGGTGAAGCCGAGATTGTGTCCAAGACAAGATCAGTTCAGTCCAGACCAGTATCAAGGGAGGTTCTGTACAAGTCAAGATCAGTCCAGTCCAGTCCAGTCAAGGCGTCCCTTGGGTTTTGGCCAAGTCCTCTCCGATCAACCAGCTGCTTCTTGCCTAGAACACTGTGAGTTGGTTTGTTTGAATTCCACTTGGAATTTAGGGTAGATCGAGTCGCATATAGAGTAGAATGATCACGTTATTGAATGGTAGAGTCCTTAGGGTTATTTTATTTATGGAACCGGACTCAGTTTAGCAAGGGCTAAGCTGAGATGAATGGAATTAAGACTGAATTAATAACCTGACTAGGACTAGGGCTAGGATGCATCATGTTTTCTATTCTTGCGTGTTGATATGGTTGAGTGCAGGTTCCCGTTATCTTTAAGGATAGTTTCATAGCAGGAGGCTGGACTATATGGATAACGGTTTGATTTATTTGTTTAGTATTGATATTATTGTTTAGTTATTAGTACTAAGGGTCTTAGGCCATATAGGCCGGACTACTGGTACTATGGTTAGTCTTGTGGAGTTGACTGTCTAGTTAGGATCTGGAACTCTATCTTTAGGTTAGGTTCTAGATTGAGTTTGTGTTGTGTGAGTGTGCCGACAGTATGTGCGTAACCCGCCCATACTAGGCTTGTGTAGGGGTGATTAGTGTTTCCTCGGCCTCGTACCCAGCGGGTTCAAGGAAACCCCTTATTCGCTGGATCGGGAAGACTCAGACGAATGGTGTCATGTACTATGGCTGAGTATTACACGACGGTGTAATGTGGCAGTGACCCGAAGGACTGTGGGCTGTCGCGCGGTGACCCGAAGGACTGTGGGCCGCGGTCGGTTGAAAGTTCCTTCTTCTGGCCTTTGTGGTAGGAAGATAGGATATTGCCGATAGAGAGGAGGAACACGAAGTCACCAGGGCCCAGGTTAGAGTGTTGTGTTAGAGTGTCGTAGAGGGTTATGGAACCCTCGAGTTAGCGTAGCACCGATAACGGTGTTACGAGTTAGATCGAGTCGTAGATACTCATAGTCTTATTATTGTGATTGTGTTTGTGGTTGACTGATTTGCTTGCAGGTTCTGACATTAAGTCATAAGTCCGGTTTAGGTACCGGATTAGGCTTGGTGTCTATTTGCTTATTGTAGGCCTGACGTTGGCATGTATGTGTTTGAGTGATTGCTTGTGAAGGGTGGTGGATATTAAAGCTATGCGGTATCATTGGTTGGCCGATCATGTTCTTGTTTGATTGTTGGTCGATCGATTAATGATACTTGCATAGTCTAAGTGTCTAACACTACATGAGTATTGAACTCAGGCGTATATATGGTTAACTATGGATTGTTTGTTGACTTGTTTTATTGCAGGTTCCCGTTACTTAAAGCTAGATCATGGCAGGAGGCCAAGTCTAACTTAGTAACGGTTTGCTTAGCCTTAGTTTTTATTGCATGCTAGGGCTAGATTGATTGTTATTTTGGGTTGTCCGGGTTAGAGTCTAGGTTGCGGGTAGAGGCCGCCAGCTCACTGAGTAACATTAGGTTACTCATCCAAGTCCGTTGTCCTTTTTGCAGGTCGCTTTAGGTAAGGATGATCGGATAGCTTGGTGCTGGACGTTAGGACCGCCGGTGTAGATTTTCATGCCTTTTGTAAACGGTATTGTGGATTTGTGTTTAGTTGACTCGATTTGGCATTAGGCCGGGACCGGTTTCGAATTATATCAATGTATGGATATTTCTCGAATCAATAAAGTAATTGTTTTATATGCGCTTCATGAGTACTCTGATATTTGACTAGTCCGGTCTAACACAACGTTAGGTCGAGGTACGGGTTGAAAAGCCTTAGGCCTTGATCTAACGGAAACCGCTAACTCTAGGTACGGGTTGCAAAGCTTTATGCCTTGACGCAGCGGGACGAGTTAGTGGATGAACTGGTCTAGGTCGTGGAGTAAAGTTTGTGACTCTGACCGGATTGTCCCTAGCCCGTCACGTAGCGCTTCCGGACCATGGTGTTGGGTTGGACAGTCAGTCATGTTCTTGTTTGATTGTTGGCTGGCCGGTTGGCCTTTCATCTCCAACCC
>NW_022610502.1:0-70000 GCF_000309985.2 Brassica rapa
TCCTCCGTTCCCATCTGGAACAACCTTTTCCGATCATATATGGGCTCACAAAACCTGTGTGTAGCTCCAGTATCAAACAGTAACGTGTGTTCCACACCACCAATACATAGGGTCCCTAAATAAACCCCCCTTTTCTAATCATCTAATCCATTCTAAGTTATGTACCATGCCAATCTACTGAATTGAAAAATAATGGATCTAGAATGTTACAGTGATGGTCAGCCTCTGCTGCGTCTTGGTCAGTTCATACACACGCGGTGCTGAGGTCTGACCTCGGGTCTGGCTTGGCTTGCTGGCCTCCCACGTCTTTTAGCCTCAGCTTGCATATTGGGACATTCCCAGCGTAGGTGTCCCGTCTTGCTGCAGTAATGACAGCTTCTGGGGTCACTCCCCAAGCCCTGTCCACGGTTCTCTGACCGTCCAGGACAGTCTCGAGCAAAGTGGCCCATCTTGCCAAACGGGTGCAAGCCCCCTTGCCTTCCAACACTCTCCACCGTGATGCCTTCTGCATGAAGGACACTCCGGCCTATCACTTGAGGCCTTGCCCCCTTCGGCCGTGTCCCTCTTTCTCTCCGGTCGCTTCCGGATCCACTAGAAGCCGTGTGGCCCCTAGACTTCAGCTTGCCTCTTCAGCAGAGAAGTTAGTCTCCACCATAGCCATGCGTTCCACCAGTTCAGACACTGTCTAGAAGTGACCAACGGAGCAATAGGTTCGAAGTTCGACCCTTAGGCCTCGAACAAACCTACGTATCTGACCGACTCCAGTCAAGTCTAGGAGCCTGAGACCCAGACGGTCCAAGCTTCAGCCGAGAAGTATTTGTGGTTGAACTCCACCTCGAAGTTTGAGAACCGCTCAATTGTCCCATTGGTGCGTTTGTCTAGAGCTAACCACCAGTTATGTGTGTCACCTTCCAGGAAGTGAACCACAATGTCCTTTTTGTACTCCTCTGGCCAACGAGTTGAGCTGAAATTCCGAGCCAATCTGCTCCTCCACTCGTCTGCCTCAATGGGATCAGAACTACAAGCAAACTGCTTCGTACCCAGCTTGGAGATGTGAGCTAGAAGGCTCAAGTAATCCACTCCCTAACTGGATGAGCTGGTAGATCAATCTCCATTACCTCAGCTTCGACGAAGCTCGGTCCTGGCTGTCCTGGCAGCTGTTCGAGCTACTTGTGCAGCTGCACGAGCTACACCAGCTGCTGTCCCAGCTGTCCTAGCTGCTCTCTGAGTTGCCTGAACCGTGGCCTGAGCTGGGGTGATCTGGCCAACCGATGAGTTCAAAAAAGGGGTAAATTCATGCGTGAAAGCCAACATCTGAGTGCCCATGGCCTTAACCACATCCGTCACCTCCCGCATAGATGGCTCGGCCAACTCCTCCGCCCCATCTCCAGGTCCGGTCTCGTCTCCTACATGGGAGGAATCACCTTCCTCCTCCCGTCCCTCTTGTTGTTGCTCACCCAGGTTATCAACCTGAACCTCAGTAGGCAGGAACGTCGCGAAGGGTTCCCCGGTCTTCTCATTAACCAGCCCCGTCTGGGTTGGTAACACGTGAGTGGGGTTGGCCCCATCTCCTATGACCGGTCCAGAACCACCAGCCGCTTCCTTGCCCTTCCGGGACTTAGTCCGCTTAGTTCCCTTAGGCAAAAACACTTAGTGTTAGTCCAAACGTATAAACCTGATCTCATGATTAGAACTAAGCAAAACAACATCAAACCAAACAAACACAAACAACCCGTGAGACCAAGCAGCCGGACGTGTGGTGAACACATAACCCAAACCAATCCTAGAATCAAGCATGCTCTGATACCGACTTGTAAGACCCGATCCCGGCTCTTAAGCCCAAACTGATCTGCGGCCTTAACCTTTCAATCTAAGTCCGAGTGAACCAAGTTTTAAGTCTTATCTTTCTAAATTCAATTCATTTCAACTGAGGTTCAATACAATCAATCTAAACAAGGAAACATAAGGGGAAAATCAATTGTATAAATATAAACTGAGATTCATACATCATTCTTTGGTTCGTCCTAATAAGTTATACACACTTAGTCTAACATAAGTTCACAAGTTGCACAATAGGCTATCAGTATTTCACATCTACCTACAATGACCCATTCACCACACATCTTCCCATGGCCTGAGTCTTCACGGTGCCTTTCCCTTACCACGGTCCATGTCCGATCCTGAAACCACACAAGACACAATGCACATTCATATGGCCGATATCCTAACATCAAGTCTAGATAAGCATGGTTCGGCTACTTAGAATCTATAACCTGTCCAAACCAACATACTCAAATAAATTCCCAAAAACTAATTAAAATTCATGATAATCCTTGATAAATCCCAACTAAGAGATTCCCATAAACAGTTTCCAACGAAACACACAAGAACGTCCAAATCCGACCATGAATAGTCCGGCCAAAGGCCAAGGACTTGGATACTGAACCGGCCAGGGCCTTGGTTCTGTGTTCCCTGTATGACCAGAACAAACAAACACAATAATCTGATAGGACAAGCAAATCTAAAGAGATAGAGAGAGTAGATGTAGGCGCATAGCAAACCGGCCACAAGCCCGATCGAATAATCAGCCGGCTAAGGCCGATCACTTGCCGTCCACACCACTGACCTTAGGCGTTCTCTCCCCAGGCGCCATCTCCTTCACTTTGTCCTTCTCTCTGTCTCTCTGTCTGGTATCCATCTCCTCAGGCCTTGCTTCCCACGATCCGGTTTCTCCTGGAACAGCCAAGCCTCTCGCCGGTTCTCTCCTTGGATCGCCGGTTCTCTCTTCTCTTTTTGGTGTTTGTCTCTCACGATTTTGGCAGAGGTTCCCCTCAAGAATTCTGTGTCAAATTCTGGATCCAGGGCTCAGTATTTATAGAGAGAGGGAGTCGGAACTGCCATGGGGCCGAAGGGGTGGGAGTTGTAACCGAAAAGGTGTCTCTCTCTCCCTTGCAACCGTTCGGCAATAACTGCCCCCAACCGGTCCTCAACTACCTCCAACTGCTCCTGTCCCTGCCGGTTCTCTATCCGGAAACCAAGGCCAAGACCTTTAACTGACCGTCCATACCGTGGCCACACCATCTAACCGAACCACCATAACCATCCTTTTAACCGCCCCAACTGTCCCGGACATGAACACTCGGCCCAACTGAATTGAGCTGACTACTAGCTGGTCCCAGCTGAGTGAGCTAGTCCTTATAGCTCCACGAGCTGATGCATACTGACTAAGCTCCCATTAAGCTTCCCTTAGCTGCCCAAGCTCGGCCCCGTCCAGCTCCCACATCACTCGTCCAGCTCTATTAAACCCATTTTTTCTTCACCCTGGTTAAGTCTCAACACTTTGATGCCCTTAACCCTATGTCTGAGCCATGATACGCTTGTCTACTGGTCTAATGACCTGATTGGTGCGTCTCCCCGCACCATGGCTCGTCCCAACGACCCTATCTCGGACCGGGGACATGACAGACTGTTTGGGTGATTTTGGCCCACATGGGCTGTCTGTTCAGTACACACAGGACGTCTGTGGGTGTCCGCCAGCACACACAGGACGTCCGTGGCTGTCCGTCAGCACACACATAACGTCCATGGCTGTCCGTGTGTGTCCGTCAGCACACGACCTCTGTTTCCCAAGTGATTTCATCCTTGCCATTGTATTCCCACACGACCTTGATCATGGGAATGGTCTTCTTCCTTGTTGTCTTTTCTGTTCGATCCACTATGAGGACCAGCCTCGTCTCTAGAGTCAGATTCTTACCCAAATCTGTATGGATCTCGGGTAGTACTATGTCCTGATCAGACAAACATTTTCGGAGTTGGGACACATGAAACACGTTATGGAACGCATCCATGGCTGGTGGCAGTTCCAACTTATAAGCCAACTCCCCAACTCTTTCTATGATTATGAATGGACCCAAGTACCTAGGGTCTAGTTTTCTTCTGCCAGAAACTCTAGCCCTCCCTTTGAATGTGATCATCTTGAGATAGACCAAGTCTTCATCTTCAAACTCAAGATGTTTCATCCGTCTATCTGCATAACTCTTTTGACGATCTTGTGCTTCTTTCATTTTCTCCTTTAAGAACCTTATTTTCTCAGTGGTTTCTTCCACTATGCTCCTCCCCCCCAACATGCTCCTTCCCCCCACTTGGGTCCAGCATAATGGCATCCTGCATAATGGCGTCCTGCAGAATGGCGTCCTTCTAGGCCATCCATACAGTGCTTCATAAGGTGACTTCCCAATGCTAGTATGGAAACTGTTGTTGTAGGCAAACTCGACCAAGGGTAGATGCTTTTCCCATGAGTCGCCCCAATCCAACACCACGGCCCTTAACATGTCCTCCAATGTCTGGATTGTCCTCTCTGATTGCCCATCCGTCTGAGGATGATAGGCTGTGCTCATGTTCATTCATGTTCCTAAGGCTTTTTGAAAAGCCTGCCAGAAGTAAGAGGTGAACCTAGGGTCTCTGTCCGAGACAATACTAGCCGGCACTACATGCAGACGTACTATCTCGTCCAAGTAAATTCTCACGATCTGATCCACTCCATCTCCTTTCTGTATTGGTAAGAAGTGGGCCGACTTGGTTAGTCTGTCAACCACCACCCAAACCGCATCCTTTTGGTTCCTGGTCGTAGGAAAACCGGTCACAAAATCCATTGTGATGTGATCCCACTTCCACTCTGGTATGGGGAGATTCTGGAGCATACCATTGGGCAATTGATGTTCGGCCTTCACAAACTGGCAAGTAGGACACCTCGCCACCCACTCGGCCACATCTGTTTTAATCCTTACCCAGTGATAGTACCTTTTTAAATCCCTATACATCTTATTCAGCCCAGGTTGGACTGAGAACTTTGACTTATGAGCCTGACTCATAATCTCTTCTTTAAGCTCCTTGCTTTTTGGAACACTTACTCGGCCATTCACCAAGATTGTTCCGTTGCTTGTGATCTGATACTCCGTCTTGTCGTTAAGAGCCACTTTCTGCAAGTTCTCATCCAAACTCTGTGCCTGCTGTATCCTGGTAAGTAGATCGGCCTGATTCACTGCCTCTAATCCAAATGGCTCATCACGTCCAACCAAGGTATTTAGATGTAATGACCGAACCATCCCTTATAGTTCATCCACTTCTCTTTCGGCCGAGACCTCTGCCCGTCTCCGGCTTAAGGCATCAGCCCCTAGATTGCCTTGCCTGGATGGTATACTATGTCCAAATCATAATCACCAACAAACTCCATCCATCTTATTTGTCTCAAGTTCAACTCAGGCTGAGCGAAAATGTAATTCAAGCTCTTATGATCAGTGAGAATCTGGACTTTGGCTCCGTACATATACGATCTCCATATCTTCAAAGCAAACACCACGGCTGCCATCTCTAGATCATGGGTCGGATAATTCCCTTCATGCTTTCTCAGCTGTCTCGAAGCATAAGCAATCACCTTCCCATGTTGAGTCCGGACGCACCCCAACCCAGTGATGGACGCATCCGTATAGACCACATAAGGTTGATTTGCCTCCGGCAATACCAATATTGGTGCATTCGTCAGCATATCCTTTAGAGCTGAGAAACACTTCTCACACCCTTCATTCCAGGCAAACTTCACATCCATGCCTGTAAGTCGTGTCATGGGTTGAGCCAAACTCACTAACCCCTTGATATACTTTCTGTAGTAGCTGGCCAGCCCAAGGAAACTCCTAACCTCAGTAGCATTTTAGGCTGCGGCCAATCTCGTATAGTGTGAACCTTCTCCGGATCTACTGACACGCCTTGATCAGACACAATGTGTCCGAGGAACCCAATGCTCTTCTGCCAGAAACTACACTTGCTTAGTTTGGCAAAGAGTTTCTATTCCCACAAACGTCCTAGTACGGCCCTGAGATGCTTCTCATGGTCTTCCTTGTTTCTGGAATATACAAGTATGTCATCTATGAAGATGATTACAAATTCATCCAAGAATGCAGCTGGTGCATTGGTTAGACCAAATGGCATAACCACAAACTCATAGTGGCCATACCTGGTCCGGAACGCCGTCTTCCTGATATCATTAGGCTCAATTGGGATCTGATGATACCCTGAGGCTAAATCAATCTTGGAAAACCATTTGGCCCCTTTGAGCTGATCCAACAGCTCATCAATTCTGGGTAATGAGTACTTGTTCTTCACAGTAACCCCATTCAACCCTCGGTCATCAATACACAGCCTTAAGCTACCATCCTTTTTCTTCACAAAAAGAACTGGTGCTCCCCAAGGCGAGACACTTGGTCGTATGAACCCTTTGTCCAACAACTCTTCCAGTTGCTTCTTTAGCTCGGCCATCTCGGCCGGAGCCATACGATATGGACTTTTGGACATTGGGCCGTCCCTGGTTCTAGTTCTATTATTAACGGGTCAGCCCTATTAGGGGGAATGCCCTGTAGTGCCCGAAACACATCCTCAAACTCTTTAACCAGCGGAATCCCGTCCGGGTCTGTAACACCCGAATCCGGCCTCTCGACGAAACTGGACCCATTTGCTACTTAATCAATCCCTTGCTTGTTTGATTCATTTTATGTCTTTCATTTACTAAGTCATGTTCGAATCCGAGGTTCTAAAACAATTGAACAGATAGCACAGCGGAATATAAATGTGTATAAAATGTATTACTTAGAAACATGAGATCCGATACACAACTTCTTAATCGTTTCATAGACAATCACTAGTTCATCCCTAGCATCATCTAACCATACGTTACACAGCCTCTCACTGACCGAGCCTTCACGGCTCCTTGGCTTGACCAGAACCATCCTTAGTTCCTGAAACCACAACCAGATAAGCATTAATCATAACCGAAAATAGAACTGGTCGATTCTACAATGCTTGGCTTGGTTCCTAGAACATAGATAAACCTCGGACAATATACTTATAAAAATATATAAACCCTGCCTACCGAATCCTAAGTCATTCAACCAACCACCCCTTGACTTAGAATCAGATAGACAGTCCAGAATAGATAAACAGAACACATGAACAGCCCGGATCGTCCCGAAGACCAATCCGTCCATCCGGATAGAATCTAGGTGCGACCGGCCTAGATGAAGTCCGGCTCAATGGCCCAACGGACTTTCTTACCTGATCCGGCCTTGGGCCTGGATCCAACGGCCGAGTAAGCCTCACGCCCAATCCGAGTAGGCCAAACGGCCGATCGGACCTTGCGACTCTTACCCTGGCTTAGACGAACCGTGTACTTGTCTCGACGGACAAGACATGGTCTGATCCCTAAGGAACGGACACGACCTGTCTCAACAGGCAACGTTTGGAACATGCACCCCTTCGGTCCTTGGTACTTATTGGTCCTCGTACCTCTTGTCGTCTGTAACGCTTGGTTACTTACACCCTTTGGCAACTCACAACCTTTGGAACTCGTTGATGTGCCGCAGTCCACGGATCATTACATGGAACCAGCTCAGCATGGAGTTCAAGACGTTCTGAACATTTCAACCGAGGTTCATGTTTTTCACCGTGCCAGACTTGACTTGGATCATGCCAGACTTGAGAAAGATCATGCCAGACTTGAGAAAGATCATCCCAGACTTGAGAAAGATCATGCCAGACTTGACTTCGATCATGAGGTTTCACAAAATGATCGAGACTTCTCTGCTTTGGCTCGATTGGCCCATACTGCACGTACCGGCGACCGTACTGATGGACTGATCTACCCTTTTGATCAGTTCACGCACTTTGATCAGCCAAGTTTCACTAAGGCAAGGATCCTTCACCTTTCTGAAGACATAGGACACACTTGGTCCAGTCTGGTTCATGATCCGGACATGGTGGCTCGTTGGTCTTGTGAGTCATATCAAGCAACGACCAGAGATCCTTCACTTGGTGGTCTTGTGAGTGATATCAAGAACCATTTGGAGTCGGGAATATCAAAGGCCTTTCCGCAACCTTCGTGCGACCCTTCAATCCATCCAGTTCTCCATCCGGAGTTCATAACCAAATCTGATCCATTTGAGTGAGCCGATCTTAGGGTCCTTCAAGTGGTATCAGAGCCGCTCGTTTGGTATCTTCTAAATCATTCATCTTTCTCATCTTCCATTTCTAAATCATAAACACTTCTTCTTCTATCCATCTTGAATCCGGACCCCTCATTATCATCCTCTATCTATAAAAAAAAAAAGATTTTCATTTGGGGATTGGTGGTGGAAGAGAAAGCCTGCTGGCTGAGGAGAAATCCAGCCTTTGAGGTGGTTAAAACGGATTCCCAAAACCAAAATCTCTTATCTTTCTCTCTTTATAAATTATCTTTTGTTTGCTTGGATTTTGTCCATTGGGATTCTTTGATGTGTTCTTCTTAGAAAATTGAGTAGAAACTTGTGTGTGATCACCTGAATCTGAGAGAAACACTTGAGTGGGTGAGATTAAACACTTGAGAGAGTGAGGTTTTATTTTCTAATTTTGTGTTGAGATTTTCAGGTTATGATGTTTGGTCTTCAAAGGGAAAGTAGCAAGGAGAAATCCCCACAACAAACTATCTCTCAATCTTCATTTAAATATTCTTTGAATAATTTTGATGAGTTTGTTAGTGTGCAAGATATGCCAAACAGGAGGTGCAATGAACCTTTCAAGTCGTCCCAAGGTGAAGCTGATCCAAAGAGACGTTTGCTTCAGTTTGATGTCCAAGAGTTTTGTGATAACTTTGTGGAGGAAGTGGTGAAAACCCTCAAGGACGTCAACCAGACCCATAAGAAGAGCATATCCACACGTGCACCTGTAGCTGAGCCATCCTTATTCATCAGCAAGAAATCCAAAGGTAAATCTGAAATCCATGTTGAGGAGTTGAAAGATTTTCAGATTCTTTACCCATCTATGATGAATATGATGAAGAGCCAATTGAAAGCTTGTTTTCTTGTGAGAAAAATTGTGATCTTCCTTCTCTTGAACCTGAGTTTGCAACTGATATTGAACATGCAATTGTAGAACTAACCATTTTGCAACCGGAGCATCCGAGTAGTCTTGTTTTCTCTCCACAGGTTTTGGAGGAACAGCCACTAGATTTACCACATCAAGGACCATGTCTTGACACTAGGATATTTTTTGATGAAGATCAAGATCCTATCTTTGATGAGGAGGATGAACCTTGTCCAGTCTTTGATGAAGAAGCAACAAACATAACATCCATCGCTATGGAGAGCCATCTTTGCTTTGATCCCGACACAACTCCTGCTCCTTTGTCTTTTGAACTTCAACCGCAATTGTTTGTTTTGAGTATCCAGGAAAGACAGGTTGAGCCTCTGAGAAATGAAAGCATTGACCGTGCCCAACAGCCTGAGATTTGGAGAAGCTTTGTTGTCCAAACCGGCTACCTTGGAGATACCAGCGACAGGGGTTCAGTCAAAAACAGATATCTCAACATTCAGAAGGTCTTTTGTCATGAATTCAATTTCAAAGGAAATCCAACTCACCAAGGATTCACTGAGGATTGGAATCACTTGAAAATCATCACGGAGGAAGGAGTAATGAATTTTCCAAACCGGAGATTATCCAGTCCGTCTATCCTCGAGTACCAGACTTCTAAAGGAGATTCAGGCTCAAGAAAGGAGCGGCCTAAGCCAAAACCGATCCTCAACGAACCAAAGGTCTTTCCACAGTCAACCTCCTGTCCAAACCAAAAGCACTGTAAGGATCATGGGTTGATTGTCTCTGCTCATCTTGAAAATGTTTTAAAACCGAGAATTTTAAGCAAAAACAAATCTTACTTGGTTGAAAAACGTTTTGCTTAAACATTTTCTTCAATTGTTTTCATTGAGCTGTGCTTTGAAAGATATTTGGTTTAAGAAAAGGAATGAACCAAAATTGCTTAGGCCAAAAAATCAATTTGATTTCATTCATGATGAGGATAGAGAAACCCTTTGATTATTTCTTTTGCAGATTTGATGTGGTTTCTCTAGTTGTTTTGAATGACCATGATAAGCATGATCAGTTTCCAAGGAGAGCAAGCACTGGTGAATGCCTAAGGACTTGTGTTCGTGGAACATGGAACCGCACATACCTGAGGGAAACGAGTTCAAACATCGAAAGAAGTTTCTGTCCAAACTTTTCATTCATTGAATTTTCCATGAATTTTAAATCCTTTGTATCTGATTTATTCGCTTTTGATACATGTACAATGGATTTAAGGACAAATCCTTTTGAAGAGGGAGGGAATGATGTGCCGCAGTCCATGGATCATTACATGGAACCAGCTCAGCATGGAGTTCAGGACGTTCTTAACATTTCAACCGAGGTTCATGTTTTTCACCATGCCAGACTTGACTTGGATCATGCCAGACCTGAGAAAGATCATGCCAGACTTGAGAATGATCATCCCAGACTTGAGAAAGATCATGCCAGACTTGACTTGGATCATGAGGTTTCACAAAATGATCGAGAAATCTGTCTTTTGGCTCGATTGGCCCTTACTGCACGTACCGGCGACCGTACTGATGGGCTGATCTACCCTTTTGATCAGTTCATGCACTTTGATCAGCCAAATTTCACTATGGCAAGGATCCTTCACCTTTATGAAGACATAGGACGCACTTGGTCCAGTCTGGTTCATGATCCGGACATGGTGACTCATACGGACAGTCCCACATCCGTCCTTCTCCTTACCGCGGTCCATGCTTCAGGATACAACGAACCTGGACAGAAGCCGATCAGTCACATTTAATAATCTGTCTTTATTTTGTTTAATGACTATATCTAAATCTAGATCTACTTTTCTATTTAATTCCTAGATCTACAAAACTCTATAAGTATGAAACTCTTTCATTTTAATAAATCAGAAATCAATTTTGTCTAAAGTTTGAGTTAAACTCTTTGTTCTTCGTTTAGAACTTGTTCTTAGTTTCTTGGTGAGTCATATCCAAGTAAACATTTCCTCCAATAGTTGGTCTTGTGAGTCATATCAAGCAACGACGAGAGATCCTTCACTTGGTGGTATTGTGAGTCATATCAAGCACCATTTGGAGTCGGGAATATCGAAGGCCTTTCCGCAACCTTCGTGCGACCCTTCAATCCATCCAGTTCTCCATCCGGAGTTCATATCCAAATCTGATCCATTCGAGTGAGCCGATCTTAGGGTCCTTCACTCGTGACCTTTGGTAACTCACAACCTTTGGTAACTCATGACCTTTGGCCACTCGTGCCTCTTGGGACATGACCAACCGTTTAGCCCAACCGCCCAGTCTATGGTGCGATTCGAACCGACCGTCTAACCGACCAACGTTTAGGTTAGCGGTTTGGTTATGACCGGCCAAGTCTAGGGATGTGTCCCTTGGACTGAACCAACACAACCCTTCGTGTATAATCAGAAAGAAGAGAAAGGGCCGGATAGAAACAAGAAGAGGAGAAGCGGTTAGGTCTAATGGACCGACCAGAGCAGCGGTGCGATCACAAGGACCGTCTGTTTGGTCTGATGGAGCCATAGCCCACCACGTACCTTCTGAACCGTGTCAGGGTTCTCCATGCTCTTCTCCTGCTCTCGGTCTCCCATTCTTGATCGGAGGTTGCTTCACAAACGATCAGATCACTGGAAACCTAACCACCACACAATCGGCCTTGCTTTGGCCGTAAACTCTCTCTCTCTCTACGATTTCACTGAGTTTTTTTACTCTGGATTGGATGAATGAAATCGACAGAGAGGACCCCATATTTATAGAAAACGAGGGGGTTAGTCTTGCCCCACGAACAGGCATGACTGGCCAGCGGATGGGCACAATCGGCCAAGGGTTACACCCTCTCGGCCGCATGCGTCCCTTCGCCAATACCGCATGGGTATGGGTCGGACAGAGGCCCAAGGCCTTACCCAATCCCTCTGGACTTAGCCCACGGCCTTGTCCGAAGCCCCAACAGTCCATGGCCTCATGGCCGGACCCAATGATCCTATTCAGGATCTGGGATGTTACAGGGTAACCAGCCCCTACAACCTCCTTAGTGGCGATTGTGACCAAAAAGGCCTCACAACCCTTCTCAAGCATCCGTTCCACTTGGACTGCTGATATCACTAAGCATCAAGAGGTCGGACGAATACCTTGGAACCTGATCGGGGGTCCACACCCACTCTCAAACTGCACCCTTCCTCTGTGACAGTCCAGAGTGGCCCGGTTCTTTCCAAGCCAGTCCATGCCTAATATCACCTCATGATTCTTAAGGCAGACCACAACCAGATCCATAGGCATAACTCTATCCTGGATCACTATTGGGATATCCTTTACTCGCCCTCATGAATGCATTACTTGCCCACCGGCTGCATTCACTATGCAAGGATCATCCTCTGTTCCCATCTGGAACAACCCTTTTCCGATCATATATGGGCTCACAAAGCTGTGTGTAGCTCCAGTATCAAACAGTACGTGTGTTTCCACACCACCAATACATAGGGTCCCTACATAAGACCCCCCTTTTCTAATCATCTAATCCATTCTAAGTTCTGTCATGTCCCCGATCCTGGATAGGATCGTCCGGACAGACTTTAGTGCGAGGAGACGCACCAGTCAGGTCAGTGTTGGTCTAAAACGGTCACGACGGAATTACCACCCGAAAATCCTCGGAGATCGTATTTCCGAAAGAGATAGTAAAAATAAAGATATAATTTTTGTAAAAAAATAATAACCAATACGAAGTTTTTACGAAGAAGTATCCTTGAAGATTCAAAAGCAAACGAACCAAGCTCGGTCGTTGCGTAACTACCGCACATACACGCTGTCCGGTCGCTACGTAGCAACCAAGTCTGAGCCAATGTCGGTCGCTACGAAGCGACCGAACATCCGACCCTCTCGGTCGCTACATAGCGACCAAGCTCAAGCAATCGTCCCGCTCGGTCGCTACGTAGCGACCGAGCACGCGTCCCGCTCGGTTGCTACATAGCGACCGAGCTCGGCCAAGCTCGGCCGCTACGTAGCGACCGAGCGCTCGTCTCGATCGGTCGCTACATAGCGACCGAGCTCGAGCCAAAGCTCGGTCGCTACGTAGCGACCGAGCGCTCGTCCCGCTTGGTCGCTACGTAGCGACCGAGCTCGAGCCAAAGCATGGTCTCTACGTAGCGACTGAGTTCGAGCCAAAGCTCGGTCGCTACGTAGCGAGCGGGCTTGAGCCAAAGTTCGGTCGTTGCAAAGCGATCGAGCTCTTCCGAACATCGATACAACACCAGTCCATGCATTCTCGTCAAACCTTCAAATGCCATCTCCCGAAGACCGTAGCAAGCTCAGTCCATGCTTTCCGCTATTCTAAATCATCGATCAGACTTTGCGAATTAAAAACCGCGGAAAGTTCATTCTTTATCAAAAGAACTCATAGTAAACGTGTCGAGTCGGAAGACGGCCCAAAGGGACCTAAAACACGACTCGAGGCCCATCCTATGATTTCTTAACCAAAAGCCCGTAAACCAGAGCACGGTTTATGCTTGGTCCACAAGGAAGGATAAATGTCAAGTTTCCGCGGATAAATACGAAAGTTTTGAAAATAATTGTGAAGATCGGGAAAAATGGAATATCTCCATTTTTATGCTATGACGGCTTAAGGGCAGAAGAGTAAAAGCGTAAAACTACCTTGGAGCTAGTATATAAGGAGTCCTGCGCGAGGAGCATGGAGGAGAACTTTTTCAGAGCAAACTTAGCACTTAGAGCAATTTAGGCATTTTTTCCGTTTTTGTTATTTCGAGCTGCGACTCAATTAGGTTTAGCCGTCTTAGGGTTGCTAGAACTAGGAATCTCGCCGACAGCTCTTGAGCCCAGGCCTATACCTTGTTGTAAACGCTCATACGCAAATTCGGAAATAAGATCTTCTTTGCTCTCTTCTTCGATTTCTTATACTTTATCGTTGTTATTCTCGTGTTCTGATTGCTTGACGTGTGGTAATTAGCAGATATCCGGGTCCTCTGGGAAATTAGGGTTTTCCTAGTTTCCTTATTTAAACGGAAATCGACAGTGCGAATTTCGGTTCCCACAGTTTGGCGCTAGAAGGAGGGGGAGTACGGATCAATCTAACCCGCAAAAGCCACATCACGCTCAATCAGACATGTCAACTAACGACGCGGATAACGTGCAGACTCCCCTTAACGGAGGTAGCGGCACTGATCTCCACACTCCAGCAGCAGACGTATCCGCGGCCAACGCACAAGCCAACGCCGCGACGCTCGAGGAGTTTAAAAAGATGTTCGCCACCTATGAGAAAAGGTCGGAAGAACAGGATAAGCTCATGAATACCTTGACCAAACAGGTTGAAACCTTAACGGCAAGGACCCAAGCAGTCCATCCCTGCGGAACCACCAAAATCCGCGGGAAGAGGCTCAACTTCGCTACCCCACTCGACAGATCAGGAGTCGCGCGGGAACGACCTTCCGGTCAAAACCCTAGCGAGAAATCTCCCATCGAAAAGGGGAACCCTGAAAGTCTTCCGCCCCCTGCAAAGGACTCGGAGGATAATGAAGCCGAACGCATTGACCTGGATCCTAGCGATGTCTCCAACGACACCGACGAGGACGTCGACAGACATCCAAGAAGGACCAGGAGCCGATCTGCACGGGAAGGCTCCCCATTCGAAAAACCAATGACGGAAGAAGAAGAAGAAATCGCCTATTGGAATGAACAAGAGGAGCTGGCTGAAAGGCAAACCGAGCTCACTCGCAGTAAACGCCGACAGGCTCAGAAATCTACTAACAAGACATCGGATATCCGCGATCTTCGCGACTACATCACCAAGACTTCGGCAGAAGTGAGGGCCGTAAAGTCTCAAATCCATCATGCTACTAGTGCTGCCCCCGAAATCGATCGACTGCTGGAAGGAGCTCGGAAGACCCCTTTTACCAGTCGCATTTCGGACATGAGGGTGTCTGATCCGGGAAAAATCAAAGTACCGAAGTACGATGGTACGGCCGATCCAAAAGCGCACCTTCTGGCTTTCCACATCGCGATGGGAAGAGCTAGACTGAAGGACGGCGAAAAGGATCCCGGCTACTGCCACCTGTTCGTTGAAAACCTGGAAGGAGCAGCACTTGAATGGTTCGCACGCCTTCATCGTAACACCATCGGGAGTTTCCGACAGCTCGCATCGGAATTTCTCAAACAATACTCTGTATTCATCGACAGAGAAACTTCCGATGTTGACCTCTGGAGTCTCTCCCAGAGGGAAGACGAACCCCTCTGCGAGTTTATCAGTCGGTTCAAGCTGATAATGTCAAGGGTCAGCGGGATAAGCGACAAAGTGGCCATCGACGCGCTGAGAAAGACGCTCTGGTACAAGTCGAAATTCAGAAAGTGGATAACTCTCGACAAACCGCGAACGATCCAGGATGCCCTCCACAAAGCAACGGACTACATCATAGTCGAGGAAGAAACTAAAGTCTTATCGCAAAAACATAAGTCGGCAAGACCATCTTCGAAGGACGTGGATCCAAAAGGGAGAAAGAAGAACTCTCGTAACGACAAATACGTTCATCACGAGGGGGAAGATCTCCAAGGGGCGCATAATTACGCGATCAATTCGGATCAAGGCCGAACCACGGGCAACACGTGGACTCGCAATCAAGGGTATGACGAAAACACCTTCTGCGAGTTCCACCAGTCCCGAGGACACTCCACGACCAACTGCCAAGTCTTGGGAGCAAGACTGGCCGCGAAGCTACTCGCTGGAGAGCTCTCGGAAGTAACTAGCGTCAAGGATCTCATCCTTGATTCTGATCGCCCTCCAAAGATGGACAGGAATCCGCCCGCTGAAAAATCCCCTCAACGAAACCAGCCTGGAGATAAACGCGGTAGGAGGCCGGACGACAAGGGGAACGATAGCAATCATCGCAGAGTCAACATGATCATCGAAGGATCACAATACTGCGGCGATACTGTGTCGGCCATCAAGGCTTACCAACAGAAGGCAGAGTCGAGTGCAAATTGGCCTACATGGTCTCCTCCCTGAGATGGCCAAAATTGCTCGATCACCTTCACAAAGGAAGAAGCCGGCGGCATCGATCAACCTCACTGCGACCCGCTCGTCATAGATCTCGTCATATGAGATTTAGAAGTCGGAAGGGTACTCGTCGACACGGGAAGCACGGTCAACGTAATCTTCTGCGACACTCTCAAGTGGATGAGCATCGAACTCGGAGAAGTAATTCCGACACCAAAACCACTCACGGGTTTTTCAGGCGAAGTATCGATGACTCTTGGATCGATTCAGTTGCCAGTCATGGCCAAGGAGATCACGAAAATCATCGAGTTCGCGGTAGTCGATCATCCCGCTATCTACAACGTGATCATGGGAACCCCATTGCTCAACGCCATGCAGGCAGTTCCGTCGACCTACCACCTGGGTCTCAAATTCCCAACCCCAAGCGGAGTCGCGGCTATCTGGGGATGCCAAAAACAGTCGCGGCTATGCTTCCTCGCAGAGCACAAGTTAAGGCAAATCACGACTTCTGCAGCTGCAAACGGCAAGCGCACGAAGATAGATCGATCTTCGGCCAAAAACGCCCAAAGGAAAGACGAATTAAAATCATCTGCCGACGCAAATGCATCGGACGTCGAAACTCAACACGAGTTCGAAGTCCACGCTACAACTCAACCGGAACATCTGGAAAATAGCGTTAACCCAGCCACGATCGACATGGTCAAGGCGGACATCGCGACATCTACCGCCGAGTAAAAACACTCACGGCATGAAACAGAACTACGAGATGGCTTGATCTACGTAGGCAGCTCATCAAAAGACGAGTTCAGCTATCCCCCTCTCTAAAAAGGGGGGGGGAGTGGGTGCGTATACTCGTATACTCCCACTTAGAAAAATCTTCATCATTATAATCGAGTTTTTAGAAACTTCAAAAACTTTTACTGCAATATACGTTGCTCCGCTTTATCAAAAAACGTTTACGAGTCAGTTAAACACAAGAAACTTTCAGGACACGCCTGGAAACATTAAGACTCTTGTCTACGGCCTCATCCGGCCCAAAATTCGTAAAATTATCATCTTTCAAACATTCAAAGATACATGTATAATCTTCGAAACAACTGCGAGACGTCGCAAAGTTAAAATTCGAAGATAATACGAACAAATTGTCCGAACGCGACCACCAAAAACCTTACACCCCGTTCGTCGATTGGCCCCGACGAACACGCCAGCCGTCTTAAACAAACGCAATTCGATCATTCTTTTGATCTTCAAAAACGTCCAACATAAGGACGAAAGCGCGCTACAACAAAAATCCGAAATTTTGGTCCAGCGCTTCCAGTTAACTCTGAGAAGATGCTCGATTCGTACCATACAAGTCATATAAGCCGAGAACCTATCGCGGACTTTAAATCGGTACGAGTCAGGAAGAAATCGCAACAGGAAAAATGATAGCCGGCTAGTCACCGCACAAACCTTAACCGAAAGTAAACCTAGGTCTTGCCCTAAACCCAACGCTCTGGTCTCAAACATCTCAAGACATGATATCTAAAAGATACGAGATCCTAAAACCATGTCTCTCCGTTCGCATCTCGATGTTCCCGAAAATCGTAAAGATAGGTAATTTTTTACGAGAATCACGAACGAACTAACATATCGAACGTCTAATCGGAATTAAATGCGAGACGACAACTCATATTTACTTCGACCCTATTCAGGAAAATTTGAAACGGAACATTCATCATATAAATAACCCCGTAAAACGGTAAGGGGATTCAAAGCCACCAACGGCCAGTCCCGATAAACAATAAAAATGGCCAAAATAGGCCCATACAAATCTCTCGGCCACACTCGGCCACAGACATAAAATACAAAGACGAGCATCTTTCTTTCGATAACTACTCCACCTCTCATAATCCAAAGTCAAAGTCCCCGGACAACGAAGCACCGAGCGCATCCGCGGGACGATCCACTTCCTCGCCACCGTCAGGAAACCCGGTCGGAACCTCCTCGGTATCAGGGGAAACCGGGATGGAATCCCAGAACCCTTGAATCCGCTCATCGATCGAAGGGATGAGCGCCTCAGCGTGGGCACGTTCGTTCATGCCGCTCTTCATCAAGCTCATTTCCTCCTGGAACACATAGTCATCGGCTTGCGTCCTCCAAAGACTTTCGACTGAACCGCGGCACTCACGAAAATCACCCACCAAGGTAAAGGCGTTCTTGAGGTTCCCATACTCATCCTGGAATTGAGAGGCACGAGTCTTCATCACCTCGACGATTTCTCATTTGCCTTTCCTTTCCGCCTTACGGACAGCCCGCGCATGATCACGAGTAAGTTGCGCTTCTTGCTCCAACATCTCGCCTTGCACGCAAGCGAGATCTCGTTCCGCTTTCTCCGCTTTAAAACGATAGACCATTGCCTCCCTATGGCTCGCTTCAATGGCCGAGCCAAGCAAGTTGAGGCCCTGCGAAACCAGTTAACGCATTGTAAGCATAACAGGATCCTAGGCGATCACAAATATTTTCGAAAAAATCATACCCCATTGATGATTCGGGACCCTTCCGCGATGACTTTCGGCCTTGCCGACTCTTTCGCAGGTGGAGGAGCATCAAAACCCGGTGGCAGACCAGCAAATAAATCATCGAAATCCGGAATAGGGACCTCGCTCAAGCCACTCCCGTCGCCATAAGCAAGGTTCGGATCCCATCCTGGAAGCATAGAATCATCCATCAAAAATTCTATGTCGCCAAGGTCGATATCCTTTCCCTTCCAAGAGCTCGACTATGGCATAGCTGCTGGAGCTACAACGGGATCCTGGTCGTCAGGTTCGGAGTCGCTTCCCGCGTCCGCAACCGAGGCAGGACCAGGATGCACGAACCTCAGTGCCTTCCGAATCCACTTCGGCGTAAAGGAAGTCCAAAAGAAGGGACCATTCCTAAGAAGATCCCTCACCGCAATGATGTCCTCGGGGAACGGAGCAAGAGGATTGATGAAAGGATGATCGTTCGGTAACCTCCGGAACAGTGGAATGCAACTCTCTTCGACAGACGCAGCGTCTATACCACTACAAGAAAGAAAGTCTTTTCTGCCCGAGCTTACGACCGATATTTTTTTGGTCGGAAATTTCCGACAGATTTCCAACAGAGATCTGATATGGTCAGAACTTTCCGACGGCTACAAAGTCGACAGAAAACGGTCAGAAATCTGTCGGAAATCTATCGGAAATCTATCGGAAATGTCCGACCGAACGTAGTCGTCGGATATCAGCCAGATATTTCCAACGTTTTTATAGCCTTTGAAAATCGGTCAGAAACGGTCAAAAGTGGTCAGAAATGTTTCTTTAAATATCACGACGCCGGTCCTTGCTCATTCACAGATTCATCTCTAAAAAACAATTCTCTACAATACAAAATGTCTTCCTCAAATCTTAATGAATATTTTAGGTCTTGGATGGATCACAATCATCAAGATCCATCTACTGGACTTTTGACAGAAGAATTTGCGGAAGGTCTTCAACAATTCATGTCATTTGCGTCAAACCAGCCGAGGACTTTGGAAACGGGTAAGATGTACTGTCCTTGTCCAATTTGTCAAAATCGTAGATTTGGTACAGTTAGTGGTGTATGGAAGCACTTATATAGTAGAGGATTTATGGCGGGTTATAAAGTTTGGTATTCGCATGGTGAAACTGATTCTATGGTGAATTTCGGTAGTGCTAGTGAAGAAAATAACATGGGGGGGGGGTTAGGAGAACAACAAGGTGGCTTAGATGAACATATAGGAACTGTTCAAATGGTTAAAGATAGGTATAGAGTAGAGGAACCAAACTTTGAAGCGCAGAAATTTTATGATATGTTAGATGCAGCAAAACAACCGTTATATGATGGTTGTAGAGATGGTATTTCACCTCTTTCAGCTGCAACAAGGATGATGTCTATTAAAACTGATTATAACTTAAGCGAAGATTGTGTTGATGCGATAGCTGGTTTTGTGAAAGATATATTGCCGGAAGATAACCTTTCACCAGCTACCTATTATGAGATACAAAACTTAGTTTCAGGGTTGGGTTTGCCCTATCAAATGATAGATGTTTGCATCGACAACTGTATGCTATACTGGAGAACGGATGTTGATCGTACTAGTTGTCGATTTTGTCACAAACCACGGTTTCAAAAAACAAGTCGAAAGACTAAAATCCCGTATAAGAGAATGTGGTACTTGCCAATAACAGACCGACTAAAGAGGTTATACCAATCCAAACATACCGCCGATGCTATGAGATGGCATGGTGAACACAACAGCAACGGAGAAATTGCTCATCCATCAGACGCAACATTTTCAGTTAGTGTATCCTAGTTTTGCATCTGAGAGAAGAAATGTTTACCTTGGATTAAGTACGGATGGATTCAACCCGTTCGGAAGCCATGAGAGACAATATTCTCTTTGGCCAGTTATTGTAACACCATACAATTTACCTCCATCATTGTGCATGAAACGAGAGTTTCTCTTTCTCACAATTCTAGTTCCTGGTCCTGCACATCCTAAAAGATCCCTTGATGTCTATTTGCAACCATTGATTCATGAGTTGAAAATGCTATGGGCCGAAGGAGTTGAAGTGTATGATATATCTGCTAGGCAGAATTTTATAATGCGTGCAGTGCTTATGTGGACCATAAGTGACTTTCCCGCATACGGAATGTTATCTGGATGGACAACACATGGAAGATTAGCGTGTCCCTACTGTCAAGATAACACAGATGCGTTTCAACTGAAGAATGGAAGGAAGACATGTTGGTTTGATTGTCATAGACGATATCTACCCCATGACCATCCGTATCGAAAAAGCACTACTTTGTTTACTAAGAACAAAAAGGTGTTTGATGGTCCGCCACCAGAAATAGATGGAAAATCTATCCTGACTCAACTCAGAGATTTTGGTGTGGAATCGACAGCTAAATGTGGGGGAAATGGGCATGATCCAGTTTATGGATATGGCGAACATCACAACTGGCACAAGAAAAGTATTTTTTGGAAGTTGCCGTATTGGGAGAACCATCTACTTAGGCATAATTTAGATGTGATGCATATAGAGAAGAATATATTTGACAACATCATGAATACCATTCTCAATGTCAAGGGAAAGACGAAAGACAACCTGAAGTCCAGATTAGACTTGCCAGATATATGTGCCCGGGAATCTCTTCACGTGGATGGGAGAGGAAGACTTCCAATGCCTATTTATCGGTTAGATGCAGCTGCAAAGCAAGAGTTCTTCGACTGGATTATAGATAGCGTCAAATTCCCAGATGGATATGTGCTAATCGCGAAGAAGGAAAGTTTTCTGGTTTGAAAAGTCATGATTGTCATGTCATGATGCAGCGTCTTCTCCCATTTTGCTTCGCTGGTCTTCTTCCAAAACATGTACATGAAGCAATAGCAGGTAAATTTAGTATTTAATAACTTCTTCACCTGTTACATAGTATCTTTTCATATCTAACATAATTTTTTCTTTGTTACATGAATAGCAGCTTTCTTTCGAGATTTGTGCTCGAGATCATTAACAGCAGATGGAATTAGAAACTTGAAAGAAATGATTCCGATAATCCAATGCAATCTCGAGAAGATTTTTCCACCTTCCTTTTTTGATGTTATGGAGCATCTTCCAATCCATCTTGCTCGAGAAGCAGAACTTGGGGGTTCTATGTATCATTTCAAGCAGAAAGTGAAAAATTTAAGCCGAGTTGAGGGTTCTATTGTTTCACAAAGCATCAATGAGGAAACATCCCAGTTCGCTGCTTACTATTTTGCCCCAAAAGTACAAACTCAAAGTCGAAAACCATCAAGACATGATGATGGAGGGCAGAGAACAGTTTATCCCGTCGAGGTGCCTACCATATTTTCCCAAATTGGTCGATTAAGTGTAAAAGGAAAAAGTAGAAGATTCACCGAACAAGAGCACATGCACTTACATAAGTACATTTTAGCAAACTGCGAAGAAGTAATGACATACGAAAGGTAGTTATGTTTTAGTATGATACTAGATTTTCACCCGCACAACTGTGCGGGTAATATTTACACATTTATATATATAGATATTTGTTTTATATAATTATTGTATATTTTTAATGTTACTCACATATTTAAATGTTTGTATAATTATGTCAAATATAATAATTTTATAGTTTACATGCTGTAAATTAAAATCATCACATATATATGTTGCTTATTATATATTTATCTTATTGAATTTGCGTTTGATTACTAAACTAAATTTTTTAATGCATGAAACAACATATATGAAAACAATTTTGTATTTAATTTATTATAATCATGATCCGTAATTCAAATTGCTAGATTTTTGTAGTAATTTTTTAATGTTTATTAATTTATATAATAAATTACTGTATATTAAAAAGTTTAAAATAAGTTAAAGTTTTATACATGTATTATATAGTTTACTAATATTAACCCAATCTACCAACATATTATATTTTTAGGATAAATATTTTATATTTATGAAAATAAAATATGTTAACTTATCAATTTAAAATAATTTTATCATATTTTGTTCAATATAACATTTTTATTTTAAAATGATAGATATTATTATAAAGTTGATAAAATAGGATATGATTTTATTCTTTTAGTAACATTTCATTACTAATTACAAAATTAGTTGAAAATATTTATATTCAATTTATGACAATTAAAATCTTATTATAATCTTTCTCAAGAGATTTGTTAGAATTTTATTTTTTTCTTAAAAAAAATTAAAAGATATAAAAGATATTATGATTAAAGTAGTTAAAAATATTATGTATATTAGCATTAGTGATATACATTTAATATAAAATTTAAATGATGGTCCAAATAAAATACAAAAAATCATGATTTTTATTTTATTAGAAAACAAATTTGAAAAAAATTAAAATTAAAATAAATATTTATTTCTAACAAAATCTTTAAAAATTATTAGTAAATGTATTTTTGAAATTAATTCATTTCATTTTATTAAAATTTTCGTTTATAAACCAAAACTATATTCAATTTTAATTTCTAATTATATTTTATGATAATTTAAATTAAAACTAACTAATTTTTGAAAGTAAATTTAAAAAGATTCTAAGAATATTTTAAAAAATTTTTGTTAGAACATTTTAAATATATTCATTTGTATTTCAAATAAAAATATAAAGATATTAAAAGATATCATAATGAACTTATGTAAAATATGATATTTTCTAGGAATGGTCCAAACTAAAAAAATCACACATGAAAAGAAGTCATGACTTCTGTTTTAATATATAAGATATTAAGAATCCTATTTTGTAAATAAATTTGTAACTAATTATGATTTCAATGGCAGGATTTACATGGAGCAAATAAGGGGTGCATATCCTAATTACACTGAAGATCAGCTTTCTGCACTAAAAGAAAACAAGTTTGTAAATTGGCTAAAATTCTATGTAAGTTTTTCAAATCTATTCTCTATTACTTCTGAATTTTTGATCTTTTGTACATGGTGCATTACTTAAATTTGTGACTACTATGCAGGTAAGGTTTCTCTTGTCTAGAGGAGATCCTATTCAGCCATGGTTAGAGGAGTTGGCCCTTGGTCCCAAATTTGTTGCTGTGTCGTAAAGCGTTATATATAAATCCAGAAACGCATTAACCCTAATCCGTATCCTCCCCCTCTCAACGAAATCGCCTCCTTGTTTCATCCCCGTCGATCTCCCCCTCCATTCTGCGTCGCTCTCCCCCGCCGTTCTCCGTCGCTCTCCCCCGCCGTTCTCCGTCGCTCTCCCCCGCCGTTCTCCGTCGCTCTCCCCCACCGTTCTCCGTCGATCTCGCCGTCCCTTCATTCCCATCTCTCTCCCTCTCTCTCTCTCGAAAATCTTAGCCGAAAGATGTAAGTTTTATGAGTTTCGTTTGTTTAGTTTAGGTTTTAGGGCAAATGATTTCTCGTTATAATGTTGATAGCTTCTTGTCCTGCTTCGTCTGAATGCTTGATTATCGGTTTTGATTATGGAAACAATTCCCGTCTATGATTTTGATAGATTCTTGGTCTGCTTCGTGTGAATGAATCATCGGTTTTGATTTTGTCAAATGATTTTTTGTGTATGATGTTGATAGCTTCTTATAGGTTGTGGGAATTAAAACTCTAAAAGTACATAGATTTTGATCGGTTATGTTGTTAACTCTCTGTCAAAAACATTTCATTTCTTGTTCTAAGTGTTAATTTTTTTTTAAACTCGAGGTCTTATGCGGATTTTCTCGCCGGTTCTTTTCCATCTTCCTCATCTGCTGGTCTGGGTTCCCCGGCTGCACAAGGAACAAGTGTCCCTCAGCCACAGCCAGCATCAATCATCGAGGATAGGTTACTGAACGAGTTGGTTGTGGCACCAGGAGAGAGTTGCTTCCTAAGCTGAGCCCAAATGGAGAACCAAATACTAGCTGGTAAATTTTTAACTCTTAATCTAATCATTTCTATTTTGCTATGTGCTTATGTATTCATTGTTTATAGGTTTAGGCGAAGAAATCGCAATGCAATTTGCAAGTCGATTTTGAAATGCTTTCACAGTCTCCTTGAGTTGCCTTATCCGACGTATGCACATGTTCCATTAGAAATTCAGAAGATGTGGCTCCGTTCATTTGGGTAATGTCTTTTTGTAATGTAAATGTCCGCTTGGTTACAGATTAATTTCCACTTATGCATATGTTTGTTGTGTTTGCATGTTCATTGCAGCAAGATTGGAACTGGGACCCTACTTTCACCAGTGATGTGCGGACAGCCTTTAATTTGCAGGCTAGAAAGCAGTACACGAGCAACGTGACTGAGTGGAAGAAAAAGTGGAGGCTGAAGAAGGATAAACCCATATGTCTGAATCAAGATGTGTGGGACGGGTTTAAAGCCTATTATTGGCAGCTCGATGCTACTGCACATATTGCAGCTACCAATTCTGTTAATAGAAGAAGCAAGCGTGGTGGAAAAGGTGAAGCAGTACACAATGGTGGTGCTAAGACACGAGAGGAACGTGAGATAGAAATGGTAAGCGGTATTTTTTTTTTCAACTTTATTAATTTCATCATATACATTGAACTGATACTCTTATATCATTTGTGTGTTTATTGGAAGACAGCTGAAAGGGGTGGTGTGCCACCAGATTGGTTAGAATTGATGAGGGATATGCACACCAATAAACAAACCGGTGAGGTGCAAGATCCTGTTGTGAGAGAGCTGTTGGCAACTCTGAGTAAGCCGAAGGAGGACAAAGAAGCACAACTTCAGCAGTCTCATCAGTTGTCTGCGAATGATGGATCTACAGCTTCTAACATGCTGTCCCGCGAAAAAGATCAACCAACTGGTTCTCGAGGTATGTCTACTTTATGTGGTCAGTTTTTTTTTTCTCCAGCCTATAACTTAGAATTTTAGGATTCGTTCTCAAGCTCCTAATATAGGTTTGGTTTCACTTCAGTAGAACTGTCAGTTTGAATTCAGTTAAAGGTTGTGTAACTTTTATATATAGCAAAACAGAAACTGAGTCAGTTTATTTCTTCTTCAGTTAGATGTTGGATCGGTTACTTCAAATCCAGCTGCTTGAATATTAACATGTTATATTTATAGTTCTTATAAAATTTTAAAATCTTTCTACTCTTCTTTTGTAGAATGTTTCTATTAAGAAGGGTCGTCGGTATGGTATCGGTCGTACCTCTGAAGCTATCTCAACCTCATCATCTCAGCTCTCTGTTTCTTCCTCGAGTATTGTTCAGGACATGGAGCGGATGAAGACGGAGCTTGATGAAGAGCGGTCATGTCATGTCCCTGATCCTAGATAGGATCGCCCGGACGGGCCATGGTGCGGGGAGACGCACCAGTCAGGTCATTAGACCTTGAGACAAGCGTATCATGGCCTGAATGAAGGTTAAGGGCATCAGTCAGCTGAGGCTTAACCAGGATACGATGGAAACAAGGGTAAAGGAGTTGAGTGAGTGTTTAGGCAGCTGGACGAGTGTTGGTTTGAGTTCAATCAGCTCGGTTCAGCTGGTATTCAGTTCACCATGATCTGTTCAGCTCACAGGAGCTGGTGGACTAGCTCACTCATCTGGGAACAGCTGGAGGTCAGCTCAATCCGGTGAACGGTGTGTTGTGGTTCGGATCAGTGTGGATGAGTCCGGGACGGTTACTGGGCGAGCCGATGGTCCGGGTGCAGGACGGTTCGACCAAATTGGTCTTAGGCTTGGGACAGGGAGTGGGCAAGCTTCCAGAGTGTGAGCTGAGGCTCAGTGATCGATTTGTCAAAGGAAGAAAAGGGGAGAAACTGCCAATGGGCGGTTATGGGACGGTTATGGGACGGTTTTGGGAACCGCCAAACAAATTGGTCTTAGGCTTGGGACAGGGAGTGGGCAAGCTTCTAGATTGGATCCGACCATGCAATGTGAACTGATTCTTGTTTTGTAATCTAACCTTGTGATTGTGTGTTTGTTTGTGTTGGATCCAGGACCAGAAATGGACCCTGGTAAGGGAAAAGCACCATGAGGACCGCGGCCATGGGAAGATGTGTGGTGATTGGGTTGATTCTGAAAATTGTGTAATTATTGTAGCCTATTGTGCAACTTGTGAACTTATGCGATTCTAGTGTGTGATCTATTTATTAGGATGATGAATCGATGTTGGATTGTTTGTGTGAATGTTGGAACCTCAAAACTCTGAAAAAGACTTAGAATTATTTAACACTTGAACTTGAATATGTAAATGAAACTGGTTGCATTGTTTGGTGAGGCCGCGGTCTGGTTGGATTGGGGAATCCAGGGTCGGTCTTACAAGTTGGTATCAGAGCCTTCTTGATTCTAGGATTTGTTGGGTTATTGGTTCACCACACACTTGGCCGTTTGGACTTATGGTGAGATTGTTGGGTTCTAAGTAATCTTTTGTACTGATTAACTTAGGAGTGATTGAGGTTGTGTGTTCAGTTGTGGACTAACCTTTTGTTTGTGTTTGTAGCTCCTAAGGGTACAAGAAGGTATAAATCTCGGAAAGGAAAGGAGGCAACTGGAGCGTCTGGAGCAGTGGGGCAGGATGGTGCTGAACAGACCGGAGTGTTACCAGCTGGAACATTCCAACCACAGTGCTACCCGCTCTGGTGGAGCAGGTGGACAATGCAACCGGACTTCCAGTGGGTCCAACTCTTCCTACTGAGGTTAATGAAACTAATGTGGACGAGCAGCAAGAGCAAGTCCATGGAGACGATACTGGGTCGTCCAACGTTGGTGCTGGGAGTGGCCAGAATGTTGATGCAAACAATGTTCGGGTCACTGGTGTCGAGGAGGTCATTGAGCCGACCATAAGGGGCTTGGTGGAGGCTATGCAGATCATGGGAGCTCAGATAGCCTCCTTGACACATGCGTTCACACCATTGGTGAACTCGTCCGTGGGACAGGCTAATCCCCCGGTTCGGGTTGCTGCTGGAGTGGCTGATGTTGGTGCTAGCCGTGTGGCTGAGGTGATTGAGATAGACCCACCGGTCAGGCCAGTGCATGGTATGGACTACCTGAAGGTGCTGGAGCATATCTCCAAGTTGGGAACCAAACACTTTGCTGGAAGTGTTGATCCTATGGAGGCGGACGAGTGGAGAACCAGGTTGGTTCGAAACTTCAAGTCCACACGATGTCCTGAGGATTACCAGAAGGACATAGCAGTACACTTCCTGGAGGGAGATGCACATAATTGGTGGTTAGCTTTGGACAAGCGTACCAATGGTACCATTGAGCACTTTGCTGACTTTGAGGTTGAGTTCAACCATAAGTACTTTCCTGCTGAGGCGTGGGATCGTTTGGAGTCCAAGTTCCTGGACTTGACTCAGGGACGGAGGACTGTTCGTGAGTATGAAGAAGAGTTCAACCGACTCAGGAGGTATGTGGGAAGAGAACTGGAGGATGAGAAGGTTCAAGTCCGAAGGTTCATCCGAGGCCTAGGGTGGAACTTCGAACCTACTGTTCTGTTTGTAAGTTCCACACGGTTTCTGAGTTGGTTGAGAGGATGGCCTTGCTGGAGACCAACCTCACCGAGGAGGGTAAGCAGAAGCTGAAGAGTTTGGTGGTATCCTCAGGTCAGAGTGGTGACAAGAAGAGGAAGAGGGACTCGACCGAGGAGGGTAAAACCTCAAGTGGTAGGTCAGAGTGCCTTAAGTGTGGTCGATACCATGGTGGAGAATGCTGGAAGGCCATGGGTCCCTGTACTGGATGTGGTAAGATGGATCACTCAGCCAAGGATTGTCCAAGCCCGTTGGGTGAGTCCAGGACCTGTCACCACTGCGGCCAGAAGGGCCACTACCGCAGGGATTGCCCTAAGTTGCAAGGCAACCAAAGTAAGGGACGTGGAGAGGCTAGCAGGCCAGTCCAGGGACGAGGCCAGACCTCAACACCACGTGTGTATGAGCTATCCAAGGATGTGGATGGGACTCAGCCTTTCCAAGCGATCACTGGTAACATTCTAGACTACTACTTTGACAATTCCAGTAGAATTGCATGGTATGGAACCTAGGATGGATAGATATACTTTAATGGGTCTTGTGTAGGGACCTTAAGTATTGGTGGTGTGGAAACACACACATTATTTGATACTGGAGCTACACATAGTTTTGTGAGTCCAAGTATGATAGGAAAAGGTTTGTTCCAGTATGGAACATGGGATGGTCCTGAACGAGTGAGTGCGGCCGGAGGGCAAGTTATGAACTCACTCGGTCTGGTTAAGGACATCCCTGTGGTGATCTTGGATAGGCCGATGCCTATAGATCTGATTGTTGTCCCCCTCAAGCATCATGAAGTTATCTTGGGCATGGACTGGTTGGGAAAGTATCGGGCAACTCTAGATTGTCACCGGGGAAGGGTGCAACTTGAGAACGAGTTTGGACCCCCGATTAAGTACCAAGGAATCAAGCCAACCTCTTGTTGTTTGGTGGTTTCAGCAGTCCAAGTAGAACGGATGCTTGGAAATGGTTGTGAGGCCTTTTTGGCTACCATTTACACTGATGAGGTTGTAGGGGCCTGTGACCCAGAGGGTATACCTTTGGTTCGGGAATTTCAGGATGTGTTTGGGGCACTACAGGGCATTCCCCCTGATAGGGCTGACCCATTCATCATTGAATTGGAACCTGGAACGGCCCCATTATCAAAAAGTCCATATAGAATGGCACCAGCTGAGATGGCAGAGCTGAAGAAGCAACTTGAGGAGTTGCTTGAGAAGGGGTTCATACGCCCTAGTGTATCACCTTGGGGAGCACCAGTCCTATTTGTTAAGAAAAAGGATGGTAGCTTTAGGTTGTGCATTGATTATAGGGGTTTGAACAGGGTGACTGTGAAGAACAAGTACCCTTTACCCATGATTGATGAGTTGTTGGATCAACTCCGTGGAGCCAAGTGGTTCTCCAAGATTGACTTGGCCTCTGGGTATCATCAGATCCCCATTGCACCAGATGATGTGAGGAAGACAGCGTTCCGAACTAGGTATGGCCACTATGAGTTTGTGGTTATGCCGTTCGGACTGACCAATGCACCTGCTGCATTCATGAAGATGATGAACGACATCTTCAGGGAATACTTGGACGAGTTTGTGATCATCTTCATTGATGATATACTCGTGTATTCCAAGACAAAGAGGACCATGAAAGACACCTTAGGGCGGTGTTGGGCCGCCTGAGAGAACAGAAGCTCTTTGCTAAGCTAAGCAAGTGTAGTTTCTGGCAGAAGAGCATTGGGTTCCTTGGACATGTGGTGTCTGATAAAGGAGTCTCAGTGGATCAAGATAAGATCAAATGTATCCAGGAATGGCCACAGCCAAAGAATGCTACGGAAGTTAGAAGCTTCTTAGGGTTGGCTGGTTATTACAGGAAATATGTCAAGGGGTTCTCGAGCATAGCTCAACCTATGACTAAGCTGACAGGCAAGGACGTGAGGTTCACATGGTCTGAGGAGTGTGCGAAAAGTTTTGCAGCACTCAAGAACATGTTGACTAATGCACCTGTCCTGGTGTTGCCTGAGGCTGATCAGCCTAATGTGGTGTATACGGATGCATCCATAACCGGTCTTGGTTGTGTTTTGACACAACATGGGAAGGTGATAGCCTATGCTTCCCGACAGTTAAGGAAGCATGAGGGTAACTATCCGACCCATGATTTGGAGATGGCTGCAGTAGTATTTGCATTAAAGATATGGAGATCATATCTTTATGGTGCCAGGGTGCAAATACTCACAGACCATAATAGCTTGAAGTACATATTCACTCAGCCTGAGTTAAACTTAAGGCAGAGGAGGTGGATGGAGTTTGTTGCAGATTATGATCTGGACATAGCTTATCATCCTGGGAAAGCTAACCTAGTGGCTGATGCTTTGAGCCGCAGAAGGGCTGAAGTGTCATCTGAGAGGGAGGCGGATGAACTGGAAGGGATGATCAGGTCCTTGAACCTCAACACCTTGGTTGGTTCAGATGAGCCATTGGGGTTGGAGGCAGTGAACCAGGCCGATCTCCTGACCAGGATCAGGCAAGCACAGGGCCTGGATGAGAATCTAAAGAAGTTAGCCGCCAATGACAAGACCGAGTACCAGACAACTGACAATGGTACCATCTTGGTCAATGGGAGGGTCAGTGTTCCTAATGATAAGGAACTCAAAGAAGAGATTATGAGACAGGCTCATAAGTCTAAGTTTTCAGTTCATCCTGGACTGAACAAGATGTATAGGGATCTGAAAAGGTACTACCATTGGGTGAGGATGAAATCTGATGTTGCAGAGTGGGTGGCTAAGTGTCCCACTTGTCAACTGGTGAAGGCAGAACATCAGGTTCCCAGTGGTCTACTTCAGAACCTACCCATACCAGAATGGAAATGGGATCACATCACAATGGATTTTATGACTGGGTTTCCCACGACCAGGAATAAGAAAGATGCAGTATGGGTTGTGGTTGATCGGCTGACCAAGTCGGCTCATTTCCTGCCTATCAAGAAAGGGGATGGGTCGACCGGATTGTGCAAGTGTACCTAGACGAGGTAGTGAGGTTGCATGGTGTTCCAGCAAGCATTGTCTCGGACAGGGATCCAAGATTTACATCTTATTTCTGGCAGGCTTTCCAAAAGGCCTTGGGAACCAGAGTGAATATGAGCACATCTTATCATCCTCAGATGGATGGGCAGTCTGAAAGGACAATCCAAACCTTGGAGGATATGCTCAGGGCGTGTGTGTTAGACTGGGGAGAGTCTTGGGAAAAACACTTACCCTTAGTGGAGTTTGCTTACAACAACAGCTTCCATACAAGCATTGGTATGTCGCCATATGAGGCTTTGTATGGTAGGCCGTGCAGGACACCCCTATGCTGGACCCAAGTGGGGGAGCGTAGCATGTTGGGTCCTGAGATTGTAGAACAGACCACTGAGAAGATCAGGATGGTCAAAGAGAAGATGAAAGAGGCGCAAGACCGCCAAAAGAGCTATGCAGACAAGCGTAGGAAACATCTTGAGTTTGAGGTCAATGACCTGGTGTATCTCAAGATGATTACCTTTAAGGGTAGGACCAGGGTTTCTGGACGAAAGAAACTGGATCCTAGGTACTTGGGTCCATTCAGGATCATAGAGAGAGTGGGTGCAGTGGCATACAAGTTGGACTTGCCATCAGCAATGGATGCATACCACAATGTGTTCCATGTATCCAAACTCCGGAAATGCTTGTCTGAACAAGACATTGTCTTGCCCGAGATTCCTGCTGACGTTGGTAAGGACCTGGCTTTGGAAACCTTGCCGGTTCGGATTGTGGATCGGTCAGAGAAAAATATGAGAAAGAAGACAGTTCCCATGATCAAAGTGGTGTGGGATTACAACGGTAAAGACCTCATGACTTGGGAAACAGAAGCAAAAATGAAAGCTATGTATCCGGATTGGTACAGACAATTTCTTCCTGAGGAAACACTTAACATGGATTCGAGGACGAATCCCAAGTTAGTGGGGGAGACTTGTCATGTCCCCGATCCTAGATAGGATCGCCCGGACGGGCCATGGTGCGGGAGACGCACCAGTCAGGTCATTAGACCTTGAGACAAGCATATCATGGCCCTGAATGAAGGTTAAGGGCATCAGTCAGCTGAGGCTTAACCAGGATACGATGGAAACAAGGGTAAAGGAGTTGAGTGAGTGTTTAGGCAGCTGGACGAGTGTTGGTTTGAGTTCAATCAGCTCGGTTCAGCTGGTATTCAGTTCACCATGATCTGTTCAGCTCACAGGAGCTGGTGGACTAGCTCACTCAGCTGGGAACAGCTGGAGGTCAGCTCAATCCGGTGAACGGTGCGTTCTGGTTCGGATCAGTGTGGACGAGTCCGGGATGGTTACTGGGCGAGCCGATGGTCCGGGTGCAGGACGGTTCGACCAAATTGGTCTTAGGCTTGGGACAGGGAGTGGGCAAGCTTCCAGAGTGTGAGCTGAGGCTCAGTGATCGATTTGTCAAAGGAAGAAAAGGGGAGAAACCGCCAATGGGCGGTTATGGGACGGTTATGGGACGGTTTTGGGAAGAAGGGATGTGATTTTTGGTAACTGTTCACCCAGGCGGTTGGGGACAGTTTAAGTCGTCCTCTCTCTCTCATTTCTGCCATTCTGGTCGATTTTTACTCACTTTCACACAGAGAGAAACACAGAGAAAATTCATAAGAGAAAGAGAGACACAAACCTTGGATTGGCCGATTTGATCCAAGAGATTTTTCTTGAGTGTTCCTGGTGTGTTTGGGCGTGTGATCAAGAGGATGGATTTGAGGCAGAAAGACAAGGAGAAGGCAAAGGAGAAAGAGAAGGAAGTCGCCCCTGGAGACCGAACTCCTAAGGTGAGAGGTGTGGCCAAGAGTAACCGGACAAGGCCGCGGATGATGGCCGTGTGAGTCTGGCCGGTTTGGATCGATTGGCCACTCCTTACTCTGACTTCTTCTACTCTGTTTTCTTCATATATATTGTACTATGGATTGTTTTATGATATTACAGGGAAGGATCTATCGATCTTAAGGCCTTGGCCTGATCAAATCCCCATGAAAGCCCCTTGTTCTTGTGTGGGCTGTTCATGGCCGAGATCACTATGATCTGAGCCGGTTCTTTTGAATCTGATTATGGGAATATTTTTCTTCTGAATTGTCATGATTTATCATGAATTTTATTTGGTATTTGGATCTCTTTTTAAAGGGGTCAGATTTGACATTTTTGATGATTGTTTTTGACTAGATTGGATCCGACCATGCAATGTGAACTGATTCTTGTTTTGTAATCTAACCTTGTGATTGTGTTTTTTTTGTGTTGGATCCAGGACCAGAAATGGACCGTGGTAAGGGAAAAGCACCATGAGGACCGCGGCCATGGGAAGATGTGTGGTGATTGGGTTGATTTTGAAAATTGTGTAATTATTGTAGCCTATTGTGCAACTTGTGAACTTATGCGATTCTAGTGTGTGATTTATTTATTAGGATGATGAATGATGTATGAACCTTGGTTATTATCTATGAAATATCTATTTGCCCTAGTCGATGTTGGATTGTTTAAGTGTGAATGTTGGAACCTCAAAACTCTGAAAAAGACTTAGAATTATTTAACACTTGAACTTGAATATGTAAATGAAACTGGTTGCATTGTTTGGTGAGGCCGCGGTCTGGTTGGATTGGGGAATCCAGGATCGGGTCTTACAGGTCAAAACGTCAAGCTATTGAGGAACAGCTTCGTAGCGTGACCGCTTTCATTTCCAACCTTTACCCCAAGCAGTTCTCTGCAACTTAAACCCAGCCGGACTCTGCAACCCAAAGCCCCGACGATCGATGTTTCTAGTAAGGAACTTTGGTTTTTTTTTTTACGTGCTGGAACTTTGCCAACGGTTTTTGGTATGTGTTTTGGTGTGATTAATCACTTTGGTATGTTTGTACAATCTATGACTAGTAAATTAATTACTTTATCGATGTATGTTTGTTTTTAACTTTGCAAATCTTTTATAAAAATTTGACTTTTAAAATTCAAAATCGAACTACCATTTCAGTATTTTATAATCCCAACCGAAATAATCGTTTCTGACCGATGCACCTGTCAGAAATATCCGACCGAAGTACCCGTCAAAACTTTCTGACCGAAATATCCGTCAAATATTTCTGACCGTATCTTCCGTCAAAACTTTCTGACCGTATCTTCCGTCAAAACTATCTGATCGCTGTTACCGTCAAAAGTTTCTGACGGAAGTTCCGTCGGAAATTTCCACCGTAAAAATTCGTCGGTTTTCGGTCAGATATTTCTGACCGTTTCTGACCGCTTAAAAATTTCTGACCATATAGATCTGTCAGACCAGGCCATTTCCGATCGTTTTCCAACGGATATGACGGTCAGAAATTACTGATTTTCTTGTAGTGTACGAACAAAGAAAAAAAACTTCTTCCATGAGTTGAACTTCGAAATGAACTTCTTAACCACTGACATAAAGTTCCGAGGGACCAGCCTATGCTTGTCCGTATCTTTGACGAGTTGAAGCCTCAAAAGCGCTTCAAAATGATCGACGGAAAGGGAAAGGCCATGCTCGTAGCTCAGGATCTGGATCCCAATAAGATGCTGAATGGCGAGAGGAGTCAACTGGCTTATCGCAACCTCGAAACGGTCCAACACTAGGACGAGGATTTTCGGGATTGGGAACCATAAGCGACAACGTACTACGAATGCCTCGTAGCAAGTAAAGTAACCCTCTGGGGGGCTGTTAGCACACTCTTCGGGATAGGGAACCCGGAACTCCACAGCATCCGGGATATGGTAGAACGATCGCATGATCGCAAGAAACTCGTCGGTACTCCTGCTAGCATCCCCTTTCTCGACTCCACGATGGATCAGGACTGGGAACGACTTCTCTTTGGGAGGAGTCATCAAACCATAATGCGCAACCCACCATGCCTCGTTCTCGGTGGGATGTACCGGGTGAGGCACGAACTCCATCTTCGGAACAATGAGCTCTTCGTAAGCACTCGCGGATGAAGACCTTTTTTCGCAATCTTTTTCTTGCTCGACATTTTTACACTTCTCTTGAGAAAATAGAGGAAAAGGGTGGAGAGAAAGAAAGAAAGTTTTTCTTAAGAAAGATCTTAGAGAAAGACAAGAAAGTGAAAAAATTATGAAACAAGTTACATCCCTTCTTATAGGCATGAGGATTTACTACTCAAGCTTGGAGTTTCGGATATTAATTCCATCCAACACGCCTAACTTGCCAAACATGCCTAACCGCACGCTAGGATCCTACGATGCATGATCCTAACGGGCTGGGGGGCTAACTGTTGGGGTCAAAAACAGTCACGACGGAATTACCACCCGAAAATCCTCGGAGATCGTATTTCCGAAAGAGATAGTAAAAATAAAGATATAATTTTTGTAAAAAAAATGATAACCAATACGAAGTTTTTACGAGGAAGTATCCTTGAAGATTCAAAAGCAAACGAACCAAGCTCGGTCGTTGCATAACTACCGCACATACACGCTGTCTGGTCGCTACGTTGCAACCAAGTCCGAGCCGATGCCGGTCGCTACGAAGTGACCGAACATCCGACCCGATCGGTCGCTACATAGCGACCAAGCTCGAGCCAAAGCTCGGTCGCTACGTAGCGACCGAGCAATCGGTCCGCTCGTTCGCTACGTAACGACCTAGCTCACGCCAAAGCTCGGTCGCTACGTAGCGACCGAGCTCGGCCAAGCTCGGTCGCTACGTAGCGACCGAGCGCTTGGTCGCTACGTAGCGACCGAGCTCGAGCCAAAGCTCGGTCGCTACGTAGCGACCGAGTTCCAGCCAAAGCTTGGTCGCTACATAGCGACCGGGCTTGAGCCAAAGTTCGGTCGTTGCATAGCGATCGAGCTCTTCCGAACATCGATACAACACCAGTCCATGCATTCTCGTCAAACCGTCAAATGCCATCTCCCGAAGACCGTAGCAAGCTCAGTCCATGCTTTCCGCTATTCTAAATCATCGATCAGACTTTGCCAATTAAAAACGGCGGAAAGTTCGTTCTTTATCAAAAGAACTCGTAGTAAACGTGTCAAGTCGGAAGACGGCCCAAAGGGACCTAAAACACGACTCGAGGCCCATCCTACGATTTTTAACCAAAAGCCCGTAAACCACAACACGGTTTATGCTTGGTCCACAAGGAAGGATAAATTTCAAGTTTCTGCGGATAAATACGGAAGTTCTGAAGATAATTGTGAAGATCGGGAAAAATGGAATATCTCCATTTTTATGCTATGACGGCTTAAGGGCAGAAGAGTAAAAGCGTAAACCGACCTTGGAGCTAGTATATAAGGAGTCCTGGGCGAGGAGCATGGAGGACAACTTTTTCAGAGCAAACTTAGCACTTAGAGCAATTTAGGCATTTTTCCGTTTTTGTTATTTCGAGCTGCGACTCAATTAGGTTTAGCCGTCTTAGGGTTGCTAGAACTAGGAATCTCGCCGACAGCTCTCGAGCCCAGGCTTATACCTTGTTGTAAACGCTCATACGCAAATTCGGAAATAAGATCTTCTTTGCTCTCTTCTTCGATTTCTTATACTTTATCGTTGTTATTCTCGTGTTCTGATTGCTTGACGTGTGGTAATTAGCAGATATCCGGGTCCTCTGGGAAATTAGGGTTTTCCTAGTTTCCTTATTTAAACGGAAATCGACAGTGCGAATTTCGGTTCCCACAGTCACATGACCTAAAGACAAGCGTGTCATGGTCCAAAACGTGGTTAAGGGAATCAGGTAGCTGGAACTTAACCAAAATAAGGAAGATGAAAGCTCAAAGGAGCTGGACAAGCGAGCTGGTAGCTGGACGAGATCCAGGTGAAGCTCGATTGAAGTGGGTGATCAGAATGGATCATGGGAGAACTAAGTATAGGTCTGGAAATAGACCAAGGGACTTAGAAGAATTGAAGAAGATAAAGGAAGCAAGCTGGACACAGTGTATAACAGCTGGGCGATGCAGTAAGCAAGCTTGACCAGCTAGGTGAAGTGTAGTGCAGCTCAATATAGCTCACTGAAGTGTAGGTCAGCTGCCTGGGCTGTATGGTCTATCTCATTCAGCTGGGTCAGCTGGAGATCAGCTCAACTCAGCTGGACTGAGTGTTCAAGTCATGGGCAGTTGGGCCGGGTCAGGACAGTGGCCGGGCCATGTGGGCGACCCGGGTGTACCGATGGGCTGGTTGGCTCTTGGGATTGAGCCAGGAGCTTGGGCAGTCCGTGTAGGCTTGTTTGGACTTGTCCAGGAGTGGATTGGCAAGCCCAGGGCGTCTGGAAACTGCCTGAGGCGAATGGGTATGATCTGGACCATTGATTAAATCAATGGCCAGAAATGATACCGAAAGGGTGCAACCTTTGGAAAGGTAACTGCCCCTTCTTCTATAAAAGGCAGGCAAGTCAGCCTACACCCTGAAACACAAAGAAACACAGAGAAAAGACAGAGAGTTGGTCGGATTCCCAATCCAAGACCCATGGTGATGTGAAGGTCATAAAGAGGCAGTTTTGGGAGATATCAAGGGGGAAGTTATGAACGACTTTCTGGTGGTTTTGATCCGTGATGTTATCAGCCAAAGCATCCTACAGGGCCTGAGAACAGACGAAAATGGTGAGGAAAGAAGGTAGATGACCGGAATTCATTCCCAAAGGCCAAGACAGCCTTAAGGAGAGAGGTGTGTGGGATGGCAGTTTCATGGAAGTGCAAGGGGAGTTATGAACGACCCAGGTTTTCACCACGGATGAACACGTCCTATGCTTCCCCCGTATCTTGGGAACACACGCAAATACCCAAGAGAGAAGGGAGAAGGCCGGACTTCCCTCACAATGGCATGAATAGCCTTGAAGGTGGATGCAGTGTAGAAACTGGTTTCATGGAAGTTCCATGGAAGGGATCAGGGGTGCGACCCATGAATGGATCTTATAAATACAGGAGGTATGTGATAAGGATTGATAGAGGCGTGCACTGGAGGAGCATGGCCGAACATAATAAGGAAAGGCACTTGATCTAATCAGATCATGTATAAGGTAACTGATTTTATAATTACTTTCAAGGTTATGTTTCTGTCTTTTGTGGTGCGGTTAAGGCCAAGTATGGAACGCCCCTTGAAGACCATATGTTGTGATGTAAACTAAGGATCCAGGACCCTGAGATAAGGGGCGGATCTTAGTTGATCTAACTCATCCATGTGGGATGGAAGTTAGAGGCCACTCATTGGATAGTGATCCATGGTGGATCATGGTGTGTGTGTTAGTTCTGATCATGGTGTGAATCAATGATCCGAATCATGGAGGAGACACATGGGGATCCTAGTACATGAGGAACCATGTGGGGTGCAAGGTCCAATTCATTTGGAACCAGCAGCAAGCCGTGGAGGCGAGTAAGGCCAGTACTAAGTGGCATGGACCACAAGTATGGGGCCGGTTTGTTTATCTAAAGAAGGCCGTGTGTAATCTGATCTTTGGCAAGGATGGATGACCTGATCCATAGGTGATGGATCAAGCTGTCTGATCTGATTGATCAAAGGATGCACCAGTGGTAAGAGGAGGACTGATCGGCTTCGTTGGGACATGGTTCCATGGCCAGTTAGGTACGTGTGAAGACTCATCAGTTCTGGGTCATGTGGGGTGGTTGGTTGATTGACTCAGGATCTGATGGGCGTTGTTATTCCATGAGCTGGACTTGATATCATAAGTTGATAAGGCAAAAGGATGTGGGACAGTGCATGAGCCGGTAAGGGCCAGATGCATGTCCTTAGCTGTTTGAAGACTTCTCAAGGGTTACTTATGTCTGTGGGGATGGTTGGCTGAATGACTAAGTACCTAAGGGAGTTGTTTTGTGTGTGTAAAGGAGCTGGACGCAGTATATGGCAGCTGGCCATAGCTCGGTCCTAGCTCAGTTCGAGTGTGACAGCTCGATCAGCTGGTCTATGAGTTCATTCAGCTAGAGTAGCTGGGCCGATGAGCTAACAAGCTCCGTGGATGTGGCAAAGGTATGATCTAGCAATGTTGCATAGATGTACATAGAATGGTTAGGGAAACGGAACCTCAGATTTGTATGACTTGGTTCGTGTTCAGAATCAACCTTGGAGCTAGCTGGTAGTTGAGTATACTAACCATTAGCTGAGGTGATTCGACCGGACAAGTATTAGATTGGTTATAGACCAATGGATGATGATATTATTCCTCTGCGTATGTGTTGTATTGATCTAAGCTAGGAAAGACTATGGTAGTCTTGAGCTAAGATCTGAGTTAGCCCTCGCCTATGGGCGATGTTTTAAATAAAGGGCGAAAATTTTGAGAGGTTCGGTCAGGGTATCGACCAAGCGACGTGAGGCATCGACCGCGGCCTAGTCGGCCAGGATCGGGTCTTACAAGTTGGTATCAGAGCCTTCTTGATCCTGTTAAGGACAGTGCTCAAAGATGTTGAGTTCCAAACCAAAATTATTTCTGAAAACTGAGATGACTTGGAACCTTAGTTGTGGTGAGCCAAGTGAGAGTTGAGGTAAGTTTGGGTTTCATGCTTGTGAACGGGGAAGTTCCAAGATGAGCCAGATTAGCCAAGATGCACTCTCCAAGGGCAAGACCTGAAACAGAAAGGTTAGTTTTCTAGTTATTTGGAAGTAATAGACGGATTGGACGATGGATGCAATGCAAGATCTTTGTATGGACGACCTGGGCAAGGGAAGTAACATGGACCAGAGAGTTGCTTAGGTTGAAAGAAACGTGCAGCACTCTCTTGAGGTAAATGTTATCCCTTGGTGGCCGTTCAAAACAAGTGAGCATATGCAGTGTTCATGTTGGTCTAAGGGAGACGCTACATGGCTAGTACATGAGTGGGCTTGTGATCAGATGGATCAGCTTGGACTCAGTGTAAGTCAAGGTAGGATTCCTTAAGATTGAGTGAATGGAATGGATCAATTCCAAGAGGAATTGGAAACACGATGTTAAGTATCTTAGTATGATGAGGATTGAAGTATACAATAAAAACTTTTGTGAATGGTATGGGACGTTCACAGATGTGTGATGCTTTGGAGAATGGTATGGGACATTTTCCAAATGTGTGATCAAACCGAGATCCTACTCATCTAAGTACTTAATGATCGGTGGTGTGGAAACACATTATTTGATACTGGAGCTACACATAGTTTTGTGAGTCCAAGTATGATTGGAAAAGGTTTGTTCCAGTATGGAACATGGGATGGTCCTGAACGAGTGAGTGCAGCCGGAGGGCAAGTTATGAACTCACTCGGTCTGGTTAAGGACATCCCTGTGGTTATCTTGGATAGGCCGATGCCTATAGATCTGATTGTTGTCCCCCTCAAGCATCATGAAGTGATCTTGGGCATGGACTGGTTGGGAAAGTATCGGGCAACTCTAGATTGTCACCGGGGAAGGGTGCAACTTGAGAACGAGTTTGGACCCCGATTAAGTACCAAGGAATCAAGCCAACCTCTTGTAGTTTGGTGGTTTCAGCAGTCCAAGTAGAACGGATGCTTGGAAATGGTTGTGAGGCCTTTTTGGCTACCATTTACACTGATGAGGTTGTAGGGGCCTGTGACCCAGAGGGTATACCGTTGGTTCGGGAATTTCAGGATGTGTTTGGGGCACTACAGGGCATTCCCCCTGATAGGGCTGATCCATTCATCATTGAATTGGAACCTGGAACGGCCCCATTATCTAAAAGTCCATATAGAATGGCACCAGCTGAGATGGCTGAGCTGAAGTCGATCAAGTCCAGTGAGGGATGAGGATCGCAGCACAACCAAGTCGGAGATTGACCTATGGTTGGGGTGAGACGGTTGAGTCCTGGAGTGGACCAGAACCGCAATATGATCAAGTCCGTCAAAGGATGAGGATCAGGACAGGACCTACTCGGAGATGGACCTATGGTCGGGGTGTAACGGTCTAGTCCCTGAGTGGACCAGGACTGGAATATGATCACGTCCTAAATTGACCAGGATCAAAATATGACAAGTCCGGGTTGGACAGAAGTCAAGTTGAGGCGGTTTAGTCTTGTAAGGACTAAGATCGCAATATGGCCAAGCTGGGAGAGGCTGTGGCTGGTTAAGGAATGATCCAGTAATTGGTGGCTGGAATCATAAACCTTATTGTCCGGGAAGGACTTAAGGGAACAAAACAATCTGTTAGGACTCATGGTAGAGTGATCAACCTAAAGATTGGAACATGTTCGCTAGGACTTGGCTGGTGCATCCAGTGGCTTGGAGATTTATTGAATCTTCTAAGACTTGAGTACGCAGTATGTTCCTAGTGACTGAATTTGATCTAGTCATGGAACTAAAGTGTTCTACATGGACTTGGTGTCTACTAGGAACGCAACCTGGAGAGTTGGGTCAGTGACACAAGTCATGTCTTTGTATGGGTGCTTGATGGATCACTTGATAAGATTTTGGGTAAAATCTCTATCAAGTGGGGGAGACTTGTGTAGATGGTGATCAAGACGTGATCAGTGAGGAGGGACAAGGAGGGAGATGCAACGAATTGGTTAGGAAGAACCAATCGAGCATGCTCTATGTTCTGGATGCAAAGAATTCGGTTGAATCTTTTGTCTTCAGACAAGACGGCATCACCACAGGATTCGAGGACGAATCCATCCTAAGTGGGGGAGACTTGTCATGTCCCCGATCCTGGATTGGATCGTCCGGACAGACTTTAGTGCGAGGAGACGCACCAGTCAGGTCACATGACCTAAAGACAAGCGTGTCATGGTCCAAAATGTGGTTAAGGGAATCAGGTAGCTGGAACTTAACCAAAATAAGGCAGATGCAAGCTCAAAGGAGCTGGACAAGCGAGCTGGTAGCTGGACGAGATCCAGGTGAAGCTCGATTGAAGTGGGTGATCAGAATGGATCATGGGAGAACTAAGTATAGGTCTGGAAATAGACCAAAGGACTTAGAAGAATTGAAGAAGATAAAGGAAGCAAGCTGGACACAGTGTATAACAGCTGGGCGATGCAGTAAGCAAGCTCGACCAGCTAGGTGAAGTGTAGTGCAGCTCAATGTAGCTCACTGAAGTGTAGGTCAACTCCCTGAGCTGGATGGTCTAGATCACTCAGCTGGATCAGCTGGGGATCAGCTCAACTCAGCTGGACTGAGTGTTCAAGTCATGGGCAGTTGGGCCGGGTCTGGACAGTGGCCGGGCCATGTGGGCGACCCGGGTGTACCGATGGGCTGGTTGGCTCTTGGGATTGAGCCAGGAGCTTGGGAAATCCGTGTGGGATTGTTTGGACTTGTCCAGGAGTGGATTGGCAAGCCCAGGGCGTCTGGAAACTGCCTGAGGCGAATGGGTATGATCTGGACCATTGATTAAGTCAATGGCCAGAAATGATACAAAAAGGGTGCAACCTTTGGAAAGGTAACTGCCCCTTCTTCTATAAAAGGCAGGAAAGTCCGTGCCTTTGCAGGCACGCCAGGGCTTCCTCCTACACCCTGAAACACAAAGAAACACAGAGAAAAGACAGAGAGTTGGCCGGATTCCCAATCCAAGACCCATGGTGGTGTGAAGGTCATAAAGAGGCAGTTTTGGGAGAGATCAAGGGGGGAAGTTATGAACGACTTTCTGGTGGTTTTGATCCGTGATGTTATCACCCAAAGCATCCTACAGGGCCTGAGAACACACGCAAATGGTGAGGAAAGAAGGTAGATGACCGGAATTCATTCCCAAAGGCCAAGACAGCCTTAAGGAGAGAGGTGTGTGGGAGGGTAGTTTCATGGAAGTGCAAGGGGAGTTATGAACGACCCTGTGGTAGGTTTTCACCACGGATTAACACGTCCTAGGCTTCCCCCGTATCTTGGGAACACACGCAAATACCCAGGAGAAAAGGGAGAAGGCCGGACTTCCCTCACAATGGCATGAATAGCCTTGAAGGTGGATGCAGTGTAGAAACTGGTTTCATGGAAGTTCCATGGAAGGGATCAGGGGTGCGACCCATGAATGGATCTTATCAATACATGAGATATGTGATAAGGATTGATAGAGGCGTGCACTGGAGGAGCATGGCCGAACATAATAAGGAAAGGCACTTGATCTAATCAGATCATGTATAAGGTAACTGATTTTATAATTAGTTTCAAGGTTATGTTTCTGTCTCTTGTGGTGCGGTTAAGGCCAAGTATGGCACGCCCCTTGAAGACCATATGTTGTGATGTAAACTAAGGATCCAGGACCCTGAGATAAGGGGCAGATCTTAGTTGATCTAACTCATCCATGTGGGATGGAAGTTAGAGGCCACTCATTGGATAGTGATCCATGTTGGATCATGGTGTGTGTGTTAGTTCTGATCATGGTGTGAATCAATGATCCGAATCATGGAGGAGACACATGGGGATCCTAGTACATGAGGAACCATGTGGGGTGCAAGGTCCAATTCATTTGGAACCAGCAGAAAGCCGTGGAGGCGAGTAAGGCCAGTACTAAGCGGCATGGACCACAAGTATGGGGCCGGTGTGTTTATCTAAAGAAGGCCGTGTGTAATCTGATCTTTGGAAAGGATGGATGACCTGATCCATAGGTGATGGAGTGTGACAGCTCGATCAACTGGTCTATGAGTTCATTCAGCTAGAGTAGCTGGGCCGATGAGCTAACAAGCTCCATGGATGTGGCAAAGGTATGATCTAGCAATGTTGCATAGATCTAGATAGAATGGGTAGGGAAACAGAACCTCAGATTTGTATGACTTGGTTCGTGTTCAGAATCAACCTTGGAGCTAGATGGTAGTTGAGTATACTAACCATTAGCTGAGGTGATTCGACCGGACAAGTATTAGATTGGTTATAGACCAATGGATGATGATATTATTCCGCTGTGTATGTGTTGTATTGATCTAAGCTAGGAAAGACTATGGTAGTCTTGAGCTAAGATCTGAGTTAGCCCTCGCCTATGGGCGATGTTTTAAATAAAGGGCAAAAGTTTTGAGAGGTTCGGTCAGGGTATCGACCAAGCGACGTGAGGCATCGACCGCGGCCTAGTCGGCCAGGATCGGGTCTTACAAGTTCCGTACCATGCCAATCTACTGAATTGAAAAATAATGGATCTAGAATGTTATCAGTGATCGCTAGGAACGGTCCAGCCTCTTCTGCGTCCTTGGTCAGTTCATACACACGCGGTGCTGAGGTCAGACCTCGGGTCTGGCTTGGCTTGCTTGCCTCCCCACGTCCTTTAGCCTCAGCTTGCATCTTGGGACATTCCCAGCGTAGGTGTCCCGTCTTGCTGCAGTAATGACAGCTTTTGGGGTCACTCCCACGAGCCCTGTCCACGGTTCTCTGACCGTCCAGGACAGTCTCGAGCAAAGTGGCCCATCTTGCCACAACAGGTGCAAGCCCCCTTTACCTTCCAAAACTCTCCACCGTGATGCCTTCCGCATGAAGGACACTCCGGCCTATCACTTGAGGCCTTGCCCCCTTCGGCCGTGTCCCTTGTTCTCTTCCGGTCGCTTCCGGATCCACTAGAAGCCGTGTGGCCCCTAGACTTCAGCTTGGCCTCTTCGGCCAAGTTAGTCTCCACCATAGCCATGCGTTCCACCAGTTCAGACACTGTCTGGAAGTGACCAACGGAGCAATAGGTTCGAAGTTCGACCCTTAGGCCTCGAACAAACCTACGTACTTGTACCGTCTCCTCCTCCAACTCCTTGCCCACATATCGTCTGAGCCGGTTGAACTTCTCTTTTCGTACTCATGTATTCTCATGCGTCCTTGAGTCAAGTCTAGGAACTGAGACTCCAGACGGTTCCAAGCTTCAGCCGGGAAGTATTTGTGGTTGAACTCCACCTCGAAGTCTGAGAACCGCTCAATTGTCCCATTGGTGCGTTTGTCCAGAGCTAACCACCAGTTATGTGCATCACCTTCCACGAAGTGAAGCGCAATGTCCTTCTTGTACTCCTCTGGGCAACGAGTTGAGCTGAAATTCTGAGCCAAACTGCTCCTCCACTCGTCTGCCTCAATGGGATCAGAACTACCAGCAAACAGCTTGGAGATGTGAGCTAGAAGGCTCAAGTAATCCACTCTCCTAACTGGACGAGCTGGTGGATCGATCTCCATTACCTCAGCTTCGACCGTAGCTCGGTCCTCGACCGTCCTGGCAGCTGTTCGAGCTACTTGTGCAGCTGCACGAGCTACACCAGCTGCTGTCCCAGCTGTCCTAGCTGCTCTTTGAGTTGCCTGAACCGTGGCCTTAGCTGGGGTGAAAGCCAACATCTGAGTGCCCATGGCCTTAACCACATCCATCACCTCGTGCATAGATGGCTCGGCCAACTCCTCCACCCCATCTCCAGGTCCGGTCTCGTCTCCTGCATGGGAGGAATCACCTTCCTCCTCCCGTACCTCTTCTTGTTGCTCGCCCAGGTTATCCACCTGAACCTCAGTAGGCAGGAACATCGCTAAGGGTTCCCCGGTCTCCTCATTAACCAGCCCCGTCTGGGTTGGTAACACTTGAGTGGGGTTGGCCCCATCTCCTATGACTGGTCCAGAACCACCAGCCAATTCCTTGCCCTTTCGGGACTTAGTCTGCTTAGTTCCCTTAGGCAAAAACACTTAGTGTTAGTCCAAACGTATAAACCTCATCTCATGATTAAAACTAAGCAAAACAACATCAAACCAAACAAACACAAACAACCCGTGAGACCCAGCAACCAGACGTGTGGTGAACACATAACCCAAACCAATCCTAGAATCAAGCATGCTCTGATACCGACTTGTAAGACCCGATCCCGGCTCTTAAGCCCAAACTGATCTGCGGCCTTAACCTTTCAATCTAAGTCCGAGTGAACCAAGTTTTAAGTCTTATCTTTAAATTCAATTCAATTCAACTGAGGTTCAATACAATAAATCTAAACAAGGAAACATAAGGGGCAAATCAATTGTATAAATATAAACTGAGATTCATACATCATTCTTAGGTTCGTCCGAATAAGTTATACACACCTGGTCTAACATAAGTTCACAAGTTGCACAATAGGCTATCAGTATTTCACATCTATCTACAATGACCCATTCACCACACATCTTCCCATGGCCTGAGACTTCACGGTGCCTTTCCCTTACCACGGTCCATGTCCTATCCTGAAACCACACAAGACACAATGCACATTCATAAGGCCGATATCCTAACATCAAGTCTAGATAAGCATGGTTCGGCTACTTAGAATCTATAACCTGTCCAAACCAACATACTCAAATAAATTCCCAAAAACTAATTAAAATTCATGATAATCCCTGATAAATCCCAACTAAGAGATTCCCATAAACAGTTTCCAACGAAACACACTAGAACATCCAAATCCGACCATGAACAGTCCGGCCAAAGGCCAAGGACTTGGATACTGAACCGGCCAGGGCCTTGGTTCAGTGTTCCCTGTATGAACAGAACAAACGAACACAATAATCTGATAGGACAAGCAAATCTAAAGAGATAGAGAGAGTAGATGTAGGCGCATACCAAACCGGCCACAAGCCCGATCGGATCATCAGCCGGCTAGGGCCGATCGCTTGCCGTCCGCACCACTGACCTTAGGCGTTCTCTCCCCAGGCGCCAGCTCCTTCTCTTTGTCCTTCTCTCTGTCTCTCTGTCTGGTATCCATGATAGAACCAAAATAAGGATCACTCTTTCGGTAAGGTTGATATGAACTCAGATCCGAGAGGATTGAGAACTGATGGATCGAGGGGTGACACTAAGGGTTGCGGAATAGCCCAAAGATACTACCAGACTTCGATCGTTGCCGGATGTGACGCACCGGTCCCACAAAAGAAGGATCGAAACTTGGAGATAACCTCACCAAGAAACTAAGAAGTGTTCTAAACAAAGAACAAAGAGAGTAAAAACTCAAAAGAATGAAAGCAAAACGAAATTATCTTATTCAGATCTGATGTTTATATTATATAGAAGTTCTAGTCAAAGGACTTAAAGAAAAATGTGGGAAATCTAAACATAGAAAATGATAAAATTGACCAAATCTGGTCAAGGCACGAAATCACACTTTGACTGGCGAAAAACCCTTCAAATTCCGTCCAGGTTCATTGTATCCTGAAGCATGTCCTACGGACTGGGCCAGTACACAAGCAGAACAGTCCAAAGTAGCCAGTTTTGAAGTGTCACGGCCTATCTTGAGTTCCACTCGTCCGAATCCAAATCTGTCTTGACCGTTGCTCTTAAAATGCCAATCAGTACGGGAAATATGAGCTCCAGTTTGGTTAATTCGATCGTCTGGACATGGGTATTGATGAAGCTTCAAACTGGTCGTACGGGCAGTACGTGCGGTACAGTACAGAATTGAGTTGCGATGGACTGGAGAAGAATTGGTACGTCCGTTTCGGATTCTGGCTCGATTGTTGGTCTTAGAATAACAAACAGTGCGGTAAAGCCAAGCTTCAGTTCGGTGAATTCCATCATCACGTCGTGGATAATGTTGGAGCTCCAATACGGACATCCGGGTGGTACATGCGGTACTGTCCAGAAATGTATAGCAATGACCTAACTCAGGATTCGTGTGTTCGAATGCGATTCCGTCTCGACTGTTCTTCATCAAATGGAAAACAGGATGGTGAAGACAAAGTCCAGTACAGTGAAATCGATCATCTGGCCATGGTTCCAGCCAAAGCTCCCATCCGGATGCATGTGGGACAGTCCAGTACAGTGTCCGGTCAGTCTGGTCAGTATGGTGAAAAACATGAACCTCAGTTGAAATCTTCAGAACGTTCTGATCTCCATGCTGGTTCGGCTCAATGTACTGATCCGTGGACCGTAGTCTATCAATCCATCTCCTCAGGCCTTGCTTCACACGATCCGGTTTCTCCTGGATCAGCCAAGCCTCTCGCCAGTTCTCTCCTTGGATCGCCGGTTCTCTCTTCTCTTTTTGGGGTTTGTCTCTCACGATTTTGGCAGAGGTTCCCCTTAAGAATTTTGTGTCAAATTCTGGATCCAGGGCTCTGTATTTATAGAGAGAGGGAGTCGGAACTGCCATGGGCCCGAAGGGGTGGGAGTTGTAACCGAAAAGATGTCTCTCTCTCCCTTGCAACCGTTCGGCAATAACTGCCCTCAACCGGTCCTCAACTGCCTCCAACTGCTCCTGTCCCTGTCGGTTCTCTACCCTGAAGCCAAGGTTAAGCCGTTTAACTGACCGTCTATACCGTGGCCGCACCATCTAACCAAACCACCATAACCGTCCTTGTAACCGCCCCAACCGTCCCGGACATGAGCACTCGGCCCAGCTGAGTTGAGCTGACTGCTAGCTGGTCCCAGCTGAGTGAGCTAGTCCTTCTAGCTCCATGAGATGATGCATACTAACTGAGCCCCCATTGAGCTTCCCTGAGCTGCCCAAGCTCGGCCGCTGTCCCGTCCAGCTCCCACATCACTCTTCCAGCTCTATTAAACCCATTCTTTCTTCACCCTGGTTAAGTCTCAACACTTCAATGCCCTTAACCCTATGTCTAAGCCATGATACGCTTGTCTACTAGTCTAATGACCTGACTGGTGCGTCTCCCCGCACCATGGCTCGTCCCAACGATCCTATCTCGGACCGGGGACATGACACTTTGGGTGATTTTGGCCCAAGTGGGCTGTCTGTTAAGTACACACATGACGTCTGTGGCTGTCCGCCAGCACACACAGTACGTCCGTGGCTGTCCGCCAGCACACACAGGATGTCTGTGGCTGTCCGTGTGTGTCTGTGGGTGTCCGCCAACACACACAGGACGTCCGGGGCTGTCCGTCAGCACACACAGGACGTCTGTGTGTGTCCATCAGCACACACAGGACGTCCGTGTGTGTCTGTCAGCACAGACAAGACGTCCGTGTGTGTTCGTGTGTGTCCGTCAGCACACACAGGACGTCTGTGGCTGTCCATCAGTACACATATCAGCACGCTGGTCCTTGGACTCAGCAGGCTTACCCTTCCCGTGGACTGTTTGGGTGATTTTGGCCCACGTGGGCTGTCTGTTCAGTACACACAGGACGTATGTGGTTGTCCATCAGTACACATATCAGCACGCTGGTCCTTGGACTCAGCAGGCTTACCCTTCCTGTGGACTGTTTGGGTGATTTTGGCCCATGTGGGCTGTCTGTTCAGTACACATAGGACGTCCGTGGGTGTAACACCCCCAAACCGTTCTAGGCATAGGTCAAACCACCGGCCAACAATCAAACAAGAACATGACCGACGGCCCGACCGTCTACCAAGGCTCAGGAGCGCTACAAGACGGGTTAACGGGCAATCCAGCCAAAGTTACAAAAAGTGCAATTCGTAACTAGGCCAGGCCGCCCACTAACACGTCCCGTCAGACCAAAGCCTAAGGCTTCTCAACCCGTACTCCAATCTGACGTTGTGTTAGCTCGGACAAGCTAATATCAGAACAACAAGGCAGTTTCACAAAACATTCGCTTTATTTATCTTATATAATATCTGGTTTACAATACACAAAATATTATACAAGTGGTGGCATGCCAAGAAAGCGAAAGTACATACTTATAGTCTGAAAGCGTCTTAAGCAAAAAGATGCAAATCTACACCAGCCAGCCTAGCCTCCCGCGCTTTCTACGAGCTCACTACTGGTCACCTGAAAACAACAACGAGTGAGGAGTGAGTAATCTAGCATTACTCAGCGAGTTACAATCCCCCACTAATAAATACAACCCCTCGATATCCCACCCCAAACAATCTAAAGCGAGAGGTTCACCTAACAACACAATTTAATAACAATGAGCAATATTCGAAATACGCAGCGGTAAACCATAGCAAGATAACTAGCATTACGCTAATTACTAGCTTATCACCAAACTCAAACTCGATTTAAACCAGGGTTTAACAACCCAAAACACGATATAATATATATAACAAACTCGGGCCCTGGTGAAGTTAGGTTCCTCCTTCACTATCGGCAATATCCTATCTCCCTACCACAAAGGCCGGAAGAAGGAACTTTCAACCGACCGCGGCCCACAGTCCTTCGGGTCACCGCGCGACAGCCCACAGTCCTTCGGGTCACTGTCCCATTACACCGTCGTGTAATACTCAGCCATAGTACATGACACCGTTCGTCTGAGTCTTCCCGATCCAGCGAATAAGGGGTTTCCTTGAACCCGCCGGGTACGAGGTCTGAAGGAACACTAACTCACCCCAATATGCCTAGCATTGTGGGTTACACAAATGCTATCGGCCAATATACGATTAATACTAAACCCGGTAAAAATAACACAAGGTTTCAAGTAATAATCACAACACAATCAGCCACATTCCAGAATCTAGCATAAAGACTAATTCCAGAATACCTAACTGTCCACAACTTAGCCATATCATCTAAGCATTCTGCATTCGCTAACTAACCAATCAACCTAACCATTAGCATGCTACTACAGTTCTCAAGCAATAACTAAGCATGCTATCAACTTAATCAACATAACCTCAATTATTAACTACTCAAACCGTTACTCAGTTAGACCTGGCCTCCTGCCATGATCCAACTTCCAAGTAACGGGACCCTGCATAAAAACAACTCAGCAATCAATTGATTATAACTCACAGTTTTTGGTTGACCGTGGCCTTGACCCCAAACCCGACTTCTGCGATCCGAACCCTTTTCCGACCTTCACAAGTAGACCCACTTGACTGATCTTCACTTGAACTGGTCTCCACTAGAACTGATCTCTCTTCACTTGAAAAAAACCTTCTCCAGGTGCTGACTCAAAATCGGCAGAGTAACTGTTCTCGAAAACTGCCTCTCGAAAACTATCGAAACTCGATCTTTCTTTCTTTGCTTTCTCTTTATGTTTTGAAGTAGGTTTGATGTGTTCTGGATGGTTTGAAATGAGAGGGGTTCGTGGCCTATTTATAGGAATCAACAACCAATCAGGAACAAGCCGTGTGGCAGCCCGTGTGTCGCTTCGCATGGCTCCGGACGCATGCGCGGCGGCACCTCGTGCTCCACATGTCCTTCAGCATTGCCTGCTCACATGCAAGCTGACACCACGCCCTCTACCTGTCTGAATGCATGGCCTTCTCCCATGCAAGCTGACACCACGTCCTCCACATGTCTGGCCGCATGGCCCGGTCGCATGCATCGCGACACCTCGTGCTTGGCCGTTCCACCTCGTGCTACACATGGCTGGCTGCATGCCTCAGTCTCATGCAGGATGACACACCCCACGTCCAGATGGCCTGCTGCATGACTGAAGTTGTAGAAACCCTTGAAAAAAAAAATAAATAAAGAATGGTCGAGTATCTTTTGGATGATCGAGTCGCGGATGATCATATTGTTCTTGTCTGAACCATGAGTCAAGTATGCCACTGGAAAATTGTTAGACAATGTAGTAGATTGATTCAAATGATGTTGAAGCAAGACACTTTTGGAAGCACAACAGGAAGACCGAAAATTGGGCGAAAAACCCTAAATTTCGGTATTACGAAATTTTTCGAAGAAGCCAAAAGCTCGGTAAATATTTTTCCTCAAGATCAGAGTCCAGTAGGTTTTATTAAAAATACTCAGGCCATCAGAACAGGCGTATAAAAATATTTGGGATTGATCGCGGGACGAAAATTCACCGGAAAGGCCAAAATCGGCCGAATCGACCGAGAAGCTCGAGGTGGCTTGATGTGTATGTGTTCAGGACGTGGTGGCAGGCTCTTGACAGTGTGTGTGTCAAGGGAAGCAGGAGGTGTTGCAGAACATGCAACATGTACATACAAGTAGACATGTGGAGCACAAGGTGGAACGGCCAAGCACGAGGTGTTGCGATGCATGCGACCGAAGCATGCGGCCAGCCATGTGTGAGATGGGGTGTCGACCTGCATGCACTTCAGTCATGCATCAGGCCATCTGGACGTGGGTGTGTCATCCTGCATGAGACTGAGGCATGCAGCCAGCCATGTGGAGCACGAGGTGGAACGGCCAAGCACGAGGTGTCGCGATGCATGCGACCGGGCCATGCGGCCAGACATGTGGAGGATGTGGTGTCAGCTTGCATGTGATCAGGCCATGCATCCAGACAGGTAGAGGGCGTGGTGTCACCTTGCATGTGAGCAGGCCATGCTGAAGGACAAGTGGAGCACGAGGTGCCGCCACGCATGCGTCCGGAGCCATGCGAAGCGACACACGGGCTGCCACACGGCTTGTTCCTGATTGGTTGATGATTCCTATAAATCGGCCACGAACCCCTCTCATTTCAATCCATCCAGAACACATCAAACCTACTTCAAAACATAAAGAGAAAGCAAAGAAAGAAAGATCGAGTTTCGATAGTTTTCGAGCGATTTAGGCAGTTTTCGAGAACAGTTACTCTGCCGATTTTGAGTCAGCACTTGGAGAAGATTCTGTTCAAGTGAAGAGAGATCAGTTATAGTGGAGACCAGTTCAAGTGAAGATCAGTCCAGACGTGGGTCTACTTGTGAAGGTCGGGAAAGGGTTCGGATCACAGAAGTCGGGTTTGGGGTTAAGGCCACGGTCAACCAAAAACTGTGAGTTATAATCAATTGATTGCTGAGTTGTTTTTATGCAGGGTCCCATTACTTGGAAGTTGGATCATGGCAGGAGGCCAGGTCTAACTGAGTAACGGTTTGAGTAGTTAATAATTGAGGTTATGTTGATTAAGTTGATAGCATGCTTAGTTATTGCTTGAGAACCTTAGTAGCATGCTAATGGTTAGGTTGATTGGTTAGTTAGCGAATGCAGAATGCTTAGATGATATCGCTAAGTTGTGGATAGTTAGGTATTCTGGAATTAGTCTTTATGCTAGATTCTGGAATGTGGTTGATTGTGTTGTGATTATTACTTGAAACCTTGTGTTATTTTTACCGGGTTTAGTATTAATCGTATATTGGCCGATAGCATTTGTGTAACCCACAATGCTAGGCATATTGGGGTGAGTTAGTGTTCCTTCAGACCTCGTACCCGGCGGGTTCAAGGAAACCCCTTATTCGCTGGATCGGAAGACTCAGACGAACGGTGTCATGTACTATGGCTGAGTATTACACGACGGTGTAATGGGGCAGTGACCCGAAGGACTGTGGGCTGTCGCGCGGTGACCCGAAGGACTGTGGGCCGCGGTCGGTTGAAAGTTCCTTCTTCCGGCCTTTGTGGTAGGGAGATAGGATATTGCCGATAGTGAAGGAGGAACCTAACGTCACCAGGGCCCGAGTTTGTTATATATATTATATCGTGTTTTGGGTTGTTAAACCCTGGTTTAAATCGAGTTTGATTTTGGTGATAAGCTAGTAATTAGCGTAATGCTAGTTATCTTGCTATTGTTTACCGCTGCGTATTTCGAATATTGCTTATTGTTATTAAATTGTGTTGTTAGGTGAACCTCTCGCTTTAGATTGTTTGGGGTGGGATAGCGAGGGGTTGTATTTGTTAGTGGGGGATTGTAACTCGCTGAGTAATGCTAGATTACTCACTCCTCACTCGTTGTTGTTTTCAGGTGACCAGTAGTGAGCTCGTAGAAAGCGCCGGAGGCTAGGCTGGCTGGTGTAGATTTGCATCTTTTTGCTTAAGACGCTTTCAGACTATAAGTATGTACTTTCGCTTTCTTGGCATTACACCACTAGTATAATATTTTGTGTATTGTAAACCAGATATTATATAAGATAAATAAAGCGAATGTTTTGTGAAACTGCCTTGTTGTTCTGATATTAGCTTGTCCGAGCTAACACAAAGTCAGATTGGAGTACGGGTTGAGAAGCCTTAGGCTTTGGTCTGACGGGACGTGTTAGTCGGCGGCCTGGCCTAGTTACGAATTGCACTTTTGTAACTTTGGCTTGATTGCCCGTTAACCCGTCTTGTAGCGCTCCTGAGCCTTGGTAGACGGTCGGGCCGTCGGTCATGTTCTTGTTTGATTGTTGGCCGGTGGTTTGACCTATGCCTAGAACGGTTTGGGGGTGTTACAGAGGTGGTATCAGAGCATGGTTTCGTCCATGCGTGACACAAGTGCTTTTTTTAACGGTTTTATCGAGTCAAAGGAGTCGCAAAAAGATGATTAGGAAACCAGCCGCTTCCCGTGGTAGGAATATGACTTACCCTTTTTATTGTGTGCAGATGGCTAATCGCGGGACAGGTGATGATGGACGAGGTCGGATATGGGGAGAGGGTATGGATTGGACAGGCGGAGGATTGGGTCACAGATCAGATCAGGATAATGGAATTGGCATTAGTGAGATGTTTGGACACGATAGGAGCCCTCTGCAGAGAACAAGATCTTTTCCTGTTTACGGTAACAGGACTAGAGTGAGAGATGACAGTTTGGCGAGTATTGGCCCAAGTCATAATTGGGACCCTAGACATCAACATGATCAATCCGTTCAATCAAACCCAAGGCCAGATCAGAACCATGCCACCGAAAGACCACAAGATCATGGAACCGAAAACACCCTTAAGCTTTTACATGACGTGATGACCGAGGCACTTGGTAACCAAGGCAGGCGTTCTCAACCCCCTGAAGTTTCCAAGCTATTATCTACCATGAAGAACATTGGATCCTACAAGTTCAAAGGAGGATCCGATCCTATTGAGGCCAACAAGTGGATTACTATGATGGAGAAGAATTTTGAAGCCATGGAGTGCCCGGAGGAGTATAAGAAGAAGATCGCTGTGTACTACTTGGAAGGCGACGCCACAGGATGGTGGGACAGCATAGACAGACAGCGTGGACACAACATCACATCATGGGAGTCGTTCAAGGGAGAGTTTGAGAGGAAATACTTTCCTCCAGAAGCAAAGCATCGATTGGAGCGCCAGTTCATGAACCTTGTTCAAGGAGATAGGCCAGTGAGGAGTTACGAATCTGAGTTCACAAGGTTGAGGCGACATGTCTTTGATGGGCCTGAAGATGAAGCAACTATGATCCGCAACTTTATGTACGGATTGAAGCCGGAGCTTGGAAGTCGTTTAGCTGGAAGCAACTTTAGCAGCTTATCTGAGCTAGTGGAAAAAGCTGTTAATGTTGAAACTGTATTGGAGGCTGAAAGGAAGACCTTACCACATTCTGGTGGACACACCAAGTTTAGCCAAGGAGAAAGGCCAAATTTCAACAAGGGTCCAAGATCTTACAAAGGAAAAGGGCGAGGATTTGGAGGCCAAGCCAACAATCGTGGTAACACTGTGGTGTGTTACATATGTGATCAACCGGGACATATTTCTAAGTTTTGTCCCAACAGACAACGGAGTAACCAGCAGGGTTATTCATCTATAAGGATGGAAGATGTTACTTGTTTCTCTTGCGGTATGAAGGGCCATTATGCATCGTCATGTCCAAACGAGCCAATCCCTGCGACCCCTCTCGCAATCCGAGCTCCTCCTAGCCGTCCAGCTATTGAGCCAGCACCAAAGAAGCAAAACCTAGGAGGTAGAGTTTATGCCTTAGGTGTAGAAAACCCAGACAATGCAGGACCGTCAAGCGGTCCCATCACAGGTATTGTGGGTGCTTAACCTCCTCTTTTTATTGAATGGAAATTTAGTTGCTGGAATCTAGTTAGTATGCTGGTTAGTTATAGATTGCTTGATCGCTAGGTTGCGCGTTTAGAAATTTAGGATGATGATTGATGGTTGTGAGAATTTTGATTAGTTTTTGTGATTGAGATATTGTTGATTGGGTTACTGTGGCAGGAACCATACATGTTGCTGGTAAACCCACACATTTATTGTTAGACTCGGGGGCAACACATAGTTTTGTGACCCCTGAAGTAGCTGCCCGGTTTTGGGATTGTTTTGTGGTTGACAGGATAAACGTGGCCGTCCCGCAGACCGAACCCTTCAAGCAAATCAGTCTATCAAGAATGTTCCATTGGTCATTCAAGGCAAAGAGTTTGTGGCAGATCTGTTAGTCGTGCCTTTAAAAGGGTACGAGGTAATCCTTGGAATAGATTGGTTATCGAGCTACGGAGTTCAGATCGACTGTGGAAAGGGAAGGTTGTTGTTCGGCAGAGGTAAATGACCAGAGATGGTATACTATGGAATCAGTCCTAGTATGACTGTGTCTTTAGTAGCAGCGATGAGAGTACAAGATTTGTTTCAAGACGGGGATGTATATTTGGTGACCTTATCGGTTAGTGGAGGAGCCACTAATGATGAAGTTAAGGTCAAAGACATAGAAGTGGTCCAAGAGTTTGAGGATATCTTTGCACCACTAAAGGAATTACCTCCACCTCGGAGTAATCCCTTTACCATTACTTTGGAGCCTGAAGCAAAACCTATAGCTAAGGCACCATATCGGATGGAACCTGCAGAATTAGCCGAGCTAAAGAAACAATTGGAAGATCTATTGGAAAAGGGATTCATCCGGTCGAGCTCTTCACCTTGGGGAGCTCCTGTGTTATTTGTGAAGAAGAAGGATGGAAGCATGAGGTTGTGTATCGATTATCGTGGTATCAACAACATCACGATAAAAGATAAGTATCCTCTTCCAAGGATAGACGAGTTGTTAGACCAACTAAAGGGAGCTAGTTGGTTTTCGAAGATTGATTTGGCATCAGGGTATCACCAAATTCCTATTGCCAAGTCAGACATTATGAAGACGGCGTTTCGGACGAGGTATGGGCAGTACGAGTTTGTAGTTATGCCCTTTGGTCTCACAAACGTGCCTGCGGCTTTCATGCGTTTGATGAATGAAGTGTTTCACGACTATCTCGACAAGTTCGTGATCATTTTCATTGATGACATCCTGGTGTACTCGAGAAGTAAGGAAGAGCACAAAGAGCATCTGAGACTGGTTATGGAGAGGTTACGGAATCAGAAGCTATTTGCCAAGTCCAGCAAGTGCTCATTTTGGAAGAGAGAGATAGGATTTCTGGGTCACATAGTATCAGGAGAGGGCGTGGCTGCTGATCCAGAAAAGGTCCAAGCCATACGAGAATGGCCTCGACCTACCACTGTGACAGAAGTGAGGAGTTTTCTCGGACTTGCGGGCTATTATCGGAAGTTTGTTGAGGACTTTTCCTCCATTGCAAAGCCTTTAACTAAACTTACCGGTAAAGGAGTTCCTTTCTTATGGGTGGAAGAAACCGAGAAGGCATTCAAGAAGTTGAAGGAAGCTCTCACGACCGCACCTGTGTTAGCTTTGCCTGAGCAAGGTAAACCTTACACGGTTTACACGGATGCTTCACGAGTTGGGTTAGGTTGTGTTCTTATGCAAGATGGGTGAGTCATTGCATATGCTTCACGACAACTACGGAAGCATGAGGATAACTCCAAGTCATGTGTACTGTAGTTATCCTCATGCTTCCGTAGTTGTCGCGAAGCATATGCAATGACTCACCCATCTTGCATAAGAACACAACCTAACCCAACTCGTGAAGCATCCGTGTAAACCGTGTAAGGTTTACCTTGCTCAGGCAAAGCTAACACAGGTGCGGTCGTGAGAGCTTCCTTCAACTTCTTGAATGCCTTCTCGGTTTCTTCCACCCATAAGAAAGGAACTCCTTTACCGGTAAGTTTAGTTAAAGGCTTTGCAATGGAGGAAAAGTCCTTAACAAACTTCCGATATTAGCCCGCAAGTCCGAGAAAACTCCTTATTTCTGTCACAATGGTAGGTCGAGGCCATTCTCGTATGGCTTGGACCTTTTCTGGATCAGCAGCCACGCCCTCTCCTGATACTATGTGACCCAGAAATCCTATTTCTCTCTTCCAAAACGAGCACTTGCTGGACTTGGCAAATAGCTTCTGATTCCGTAACCTCTCCATAACCAGTCTCAGATGCTCTTTGTGCTCTTCCTTACTTCTCGAGTACACCAGGATGTCATCAATGAAAATGATCACGAACTTGTCGAGATAGTCGTGAAACACTTCATTCATCAAACGCATGAAAGCCGCAGGCGCGTTTGTGAGACCAAAGGGCATAACTACAAACTCGTACTGCCCATACCTCGTCCGAAACGCCGTCTTCATAATGTCTGACTTGGCAATAGGAATTTGGTGATACCCTGATGCCAAATCAATCTTCGAAAACCAACTAGCTCCCTTTAGTTGGTCTAACAACTCGTCTATCCTCGGAAGAGGATACTTATCTTTTATCGTGATGTTGTTGATACCATGATAATCGATACACGACCTCATGCTTCCATCCTTCTTCTTCACAAATAACACAGGAGCTCCCCAAGGTGAAGAGCTCGACCGGATGAATCCCTTTTCCAATAGATCTTCCAATTGTTTCTTTAGCTCGGCCAATTCCGCAGGTGCCATCCGATATGGTGCCTTAGCTATAGGTTTTGCTTCAGGCTCCAAAGTAATGGTAAAGGGATTACTCCGAGGTGGAGGTAATTCCTTTAGTGGTGCAAAGATATCCTCAAACTCTTGGACCACTTCTATGTCTTCGACCTTAACTTCATCATTAGTGGCTCCTCCACTAACCGATAAGGTCACCAAATATACTTCCCCGTCTTGAAACAAATCTTGTACTCTCATTGCTGCTACCAAAGACACGGTCATACTAGGACTGATTCCATAGTATACCATCTCTGGTCGTTTACCTCTGCCGAACAACAACCTTCCCTTTCCACAGTCGATCTGAACTCCGTAGCTCGATAACCAATCCATTCCAAGGATTACCTCGTACCCTTTCGAAGGCACGACTAACAGAAATGCCACAAACTCTTTGCCTTGAATGACCAATGGAACATTCTTGATACACTGATTTGCTTGAAGGGTTCGGTCTGCGGGGGTCAAAACGGCCACGTCTATCCTGTCAACCACAAAACAATCCCAAAACCGGGCAGCTACTTCAGGGGTCACAAAACTATGTGTTGCCCCCGAGTCGAACAATACATGTGTGGGTTTACCAGCAACATGTATGGTTCCTGCCACAGTAATCCAATCAACAATATCTTAATCACAAAAATACTAATCAAAATTCTCACAACCATCAATCATCATCCTAAATTTCTAAACACGCAACCTAGCGATCAAGCAATCTATAACTAACCAGCATACTAACTAGATTCCAGCAACTAAATTTCCATTCAATAAAAAGAAGAGGTTAAGCACCCACAATACCTGTGATGGGACCGCTTGACGGTCCTGCATTGTCTGGGTTTTCTACACCTAAGGCATAAACTCTACCTCCTAGGTTTTGCTTCTTTGGTGCTGGCTCAATAGCTGGACGGCTAGGAGGAGCTCGGATTACGAGAGGGGTCGCAGGGATTGGCTTGTTTGGACATGACGATGCATAATGGCCCTTCATACCGCAAGAGAAACAAGTAACATCTTCCATCCTTATAGATGAATAACCTTGCTGGTTACTCCGTTGTCTGTTGGGACAAAACTTAGAAATATGTCTCGGTTGATCACATATGTAACACACCACAGTGTTACCACGATTGTTGGCTTGGCCTCCAAATCCTCGCCCTTTTCCTTTGTAAGATCTTGGATCCTTGTTGAAATTTGGCCTTTCTCCTTGGCTAAACTTGGTGTGTCCACCAGAATGTGGTAAGGTCTTCCTTTCAGCCTCCAATACAGTTTCAACATTAACAGCTTTTTCCACTAGCTCAGATAAGCTGCTAAAGTTGCTTCCAGCTAAACGACTTCCAAGCTCCGGCTTCAATCCGTACATAAAGTTAAGGATCATAGTTGCTTCATCTTCACGCCCATCAAAGACATGTCGCCTCAACCTTGTGAACTCAGATTCGTAACTCCTCACTGGCCTATCTCCTTGAACAAGGTTCATGAACTGGCGCTCCAATCGATGCTTTGCTTCTGGAGGAAAGTATTTCCTCTCAAACTCTCCCTTGAACGACTCCCATGATGTGATGTTGTGTCCACGCTGTCTGTCTATGCTGTCCCACCATCCTGTGGTGTCGCCTTCCAAGTAGTACACAGCGATCTTCTTCTTGTACTCCTCTGGGCACTCCATGGCTTCAAAATTCTTCTCCATCATAGTAATCCACTTGTCGGCCTCAATAGGATCGGATCCTCCTTTGAACTTGTAGGATCCAATGTTCTTCATGGTAGATAATAGCTTGGAAACTTCAGGGGGTTGAGTACGCCTGCCTTGGTTACCAAGTGCCTCGGTCATCACGTCATGTAAAAGCTTCAGGGTGTTTTCGGTTCCATGATCTTGTGGTCCTTCAGTGGCACGGTTTTGATCTGGCCTTGGGTTTGATTGAACGAATTGATCATGTTGATGTCTCCGGTGCCAAATATGACTTGGACTAATGCTCGCCATACTGTCTTGTCTCACTCTAGTCATGTTACCGTAAACAGGAAAAGACCTTGTTCTCTGTAGAGGGCTCCTATCGTGTCCAAACATTTCACTGATGCCATTTCCATCCTCATGATCTGATCTGTGACCCAATCCTCCGCCTGTCCAATCCATACCCTCTCCCCATATCCGACCTCGTCGATCATCACCTATCCCGCGATTAGCCATCTGCACACAATCAAAAGGGTAAGTCATATTCCTACTACGGGAAGCGGCTGGTTTCCTAATCATCTTTTTGCGACTCCTTTGACTCGATAAAACCATTAAAAAGCACTTGTGTCACGCATGGACAAAACCATGCTCTGATACCACCTCTGTAACACCCCCAAACCGTTCTAGGCATAGGTCAAACCACCAGCCAACAATCAAACAAGAACATGACCGACGGCCCGACCGTCTACCAAGGCTCAGGAGCGCTACAAGACGGGTTAACGGGCAATCCAGCCAAAGTTACAAAAAGTGCAATTCGTAACTAGGCCAGGCCGCCCACTAACACGTCCCGTCAGACCAAAGCCTAAGGCTTCTCAACCCGTACTCCAATCTGACGTTGTGTTAGCTCGGACAAGCTAATATCAGAACAACAAGGCAGTTTCACAAAACATTCGCTTTATTTATCTTATATAATATCTGGTTTACAATACACAAAATATTATACAAGTGGTGGCATGCCAAGAAAGCGAAAGTACATACTTATAGTCTGAAAGCGTCTTAAGCAAAAAGATGCAATTCTACACGAGCCAGCCTAGCCTCCCGCGCTTTCTACGAGCTCACTACTGGTCACCTGAAAACAACAACGAGTGAGGAGTGAGTAATCTAGCATTACTCAGCGAGTTACAATCCCCCACTAATAAATACAACCCCTCGATATCCCACCCCAAACAATCTAAAGCGAGAGGTTCACCTAACAACACAATTTAATAACAATGAGCAATATTCGAAATACGCAGCGGTAAACCATAGCAAGATAACTAGCATTACGCTAATTCCTAGCTTATCACCAAACTCAAACTCGATTTAAACCAGGGTTTAACAACCCAAAACACGATATAATATATATAACAAACTCGGGCCCTGGTGAAGTTAGGTTCCTCCTTCACTATCGGCAATATCCTATCTCCCTACCACAAAGGCCGGAAGAAGGAACTTTCAACCGACCACGGCCCACAGTCCTTCGGGTCACCGCGCGACAGCCCACAGTCCTTCGGGTCACTGTCCCATTACACCGTCGTGTAATACTCAGCCATAGTACATGACACCGTTCGTCTGAGTCTTCCCGATCCAGCGAATGAGGGGTTTCCTTGAACCCGCTGGGTACGAGGTCTGAAGGAACACTAACTCACCCCAATATGCCTAGCATTGTGGGTTACACAAATGCTATCGGCCAATATACGATTAATACTAAACCCGGTAAAAATAACACAAGGTTTCAAGTAATAATCACAACACAATCAGCCACATTCCAGAATCTAGCATAAAGACTAATTCCAGAATACCTAACTGTCCACAACTTAGCCATATCATCTAAGCATTCTGCATTCGCTAACTAACCAATCAACCTAACCATTAGCATGCTACTACAGTTCTCAAGCAATAACTAAGCATGCTATCAACTTAATCAACATAACCTCAATTATTAACTACTCAAACCGTTACTCAGTTAGACCTGGCCTCCTGCCATGATCCAACTTCCAAGTACGGGACCCTGCATAAAAACAACTCAGCAATCAATTGATTATAACTCACAGTTTTTGGTTGACCGTGGCCTTGACCCCAAACCCGACTTCTGCGATCCGAACCCTTTCCCGACCTTCACAAGTAGACCCACTTGACTGATCTTCACATGAACTGGTCTCCACTAGAACTGATCTCTCTTCACTTGAAAAAAACCTTCTCCAGGTGCTGACTCAAAATCGGCAGAGTAACTGTTCTCGAAAACTGCCTCTCGAAAACTATCGAAACTCGATCTTTCTTTCTTTGCTTTCTCTTTATGTTTTGAAGTAGGTTTGATGTGTTCTGGATGGTTTAAAATGAGAGGGGGTCGTGGCCTATTTATAGGAATCAGCAACCAATCAGGAACAAGCCGTGTGGCAGCCCGTGTGTCGCTTCGCATGGCTCCGGACGCATGCGTGGCGGCACCTCGTGCTCCACTTGTCCTTCAGCATGGCCTGCTCACATGCAAGGTGACACCACGCCCTCTACCTGTCTGGATGCATGGCCTGATCACATGCAAGCTGACACCACATCCTCCACATGTCTGGCCGCATGGCCCGGTCGCATGCATCGCGACACCTCGTGCTTGGCCGTTCCACCTCGTGCTCCACATGGCTGGCTGCATGCCTCAGTCTCATGCAGGATGACACACCCCACGTCCAGATGGCCTGCTGCATGACTGAAGTGCATGCAGGTCGACACCCCATCTCACACATGGCTGGCCGCATGCTTCGGTCGCATGCATCGCAACACCTCGTGCTTGGCCGTTCCACCTCGTGCTCCACATGTCTACTTGTATGTACATGTTGCATGTACTGCAACACCTCCTGCTTACCTTGACACACACACTGTCAAGAGCCTGCCACCACGTCCTGAACACATACACATCAAGCCACCTCGAGCTTCTCGGTCGATTCGGCCGATTTCGGCCTTTCCAGTGAATTTTCGTCCCGCGATCAATCCCAAATATTTTTATACGCCCGTTCTGATGGCCTGAGTATTTTTAATAAACCCTACTGGGACTCTGATCTTGAGGAAAAATATTTACCGAGCTTTTGGCTTCTTCGAAAAATTTCGTAATACCGAAATTTAGGGTTGTTCGCCCAATTTCCGGTCTTCCTGTTGTGCTTCCAAAAGTGTCTTGCTTCAACATCATTTGAATCAATCTACTACATTGTCTAACCATTGTCCAGTGGCATACTTGACTCATGGTTCAGACAAGAACAATATGATCATCCGCGACTCGATCATCCAAAAGATACTCGACCATTCTTTTTTTTTTTTTTTTTTTAAGGGTTTCTACAGTGGGTGTCCGTCAGCAGACACAGGATGTCCATGGCTGTCTGTGGCTGTCCGTCAGCACACACATGACATCTGTGGCTGTCCGTGTGTGTCCGTGTGTGTCCGTCAGCAGACACAGGACGTCTGTGGCTGTCCATCAGTACACATATCAGCACGCTGGTCCTTGGACTCAGCACGCTGGCCCTTCCCGTGGACTGTTCGGGTGATTTTGGCCCACGTGGGCTGTCTGCTCAGTACACACAGGACGTCCGTGGGTGTCCGTCAGCACACACATGACGTCTGTGGCTGTCCGTGTGTGTCCTTCAACACACAGAGGACGTCTGTGGTTGTCCATCAGTACACATATCAGCACGTTGGTCCTTGGACTCAGCACGCTGACCCTTCCCTTGGACTGTTCGGGTGATTTTGGCCTACATGGGCTGTCTGTTCAGTACACACAGGACGTCCGTGGGTGTCCGCAAGCAAACACAGGACGTCCATGGCTGTCCGTGTGTGTCCGTGTGTTTCCGTCAGCACACACAGGACGTCTGTGGCTGCCCATCAGTACACATATCAGCACGTTGGTCTTTGGACTCAGAACGCTGGCCCTTCCCGTGGACTGTTTGGGTGATTTTGGCCCACGTTGTCTGTCTGTTCAGTATACACAGGACATCCGTGGGTGTCCGCCAACACACACAGGACGTCCGTGGCTGTCCGTCAGCACACACATGACGTCCGTGCTGTCCGTGTGTGTCTGTATATGTCCTTCAGCACACAGAGGACGTCCGTGGCTGTCCATCAGTACACATATCAGCACGTTGGTCCTTGGACTCAGCATGATGACCCTTCTTGTGGACTGTTCGGGTGATTTTGGCCTACGTGGGCTGTCTGTTCAGTACACACAGGGCGTCCGTGGGTATCCGCCAGCACACACAGGACGTCCGTGGCTGTCCGTGTGTATCAGTGTGTTTCCGTCAGCACACACAGGACGTCTGTGGCTGTCCATCAGTACACATATCAGCACGTTGGTCTTTGGACTCAGCACGCTGGCCCTTCCCGTGGACTGTTTGGCTGATTTTGGCCCAAGTGGGCTGTCTGTTCAGTACACAAAGGACATCTGTAGGTGTCCGCCAGCACACACAGGACGTCCGTGGCTGTCCATCAGTACACATATCAGCAAGTTGGTCCTTGGACTCAGCACGCTGGCCCATCCCGGGGACTGTTTGGGTGATTTTAGCCCACGTGGGCTGTTTGTTCAGTACACACAGAACGTCCCTGGGTGTCCGCCAGCACACACAGTACGTCTGTGGCTGTTTGTGGCTGTCCGTTAGCACACATAGGACGTCCGTGCCTGTCCGTGTGGGTCTGTGTGTGTCCGTGTGTGTCCGTCAACACACATAGGACGTCCGTGGCTGTCCATCAGTACACATATCAGCACGCTGGTCCTTGGACTCAGCACGCTGGCCTTTCCCGTGGACTGTTCAGGTGATTTTGGCACATGTGGGCTGTCTGTTCAGTACACACAGGACGTCTGTGGCTGTCCATCAGCACACACAAGACATCCATGGTTGTCCGTGTGTGTCAGTGTGTGTCCGTGTGTCTCCGTCAGCACACACAGGACGTCTATGGCTGTCCATCAGTAAACATATCAGCACGCTGGTCCTTGGACTCAGCACGCTGGCCCTTCCCGTGGACTGTTCGGGTGATTTTGGCCCGCGTGGGCTGTCTGTTCAGTACACACAGGACATCCGTGGGTGTCCGTCAGCACACACATGACGTCCGTGTGTGTCCGTCAGCACACAAAGGTCGTCCGTGGCTGTCTGTGTGTGTCCGTCAGCACACACATGACGTCTGTGGCTTTCCATCAGTACACATATCAGCACGTTGGTCCTTGGACTCAGCACGCTGACCCTTCCCGTGGACTGTTCGGGTGATTTTGGCCCATGTGGGCTGTCTGTTCAGTACACACAGGACGTCTGTGGCTGTCCGTCAGCACACACGGGACCTTCGTGTGTGTCTGTCAGCACACATAGGACGTCTGTGGCTGTCCGTGTGTGTCCTTGTGTGTCCGTCAGCACACACAGTACGTCTGTGGCTGTCCATCAGTACACATATCAGCACGTTGGTCCTTGAACTCAGCACGCTGGCCCATCCCGTGGACTGTTTGGATGATTTTGGCCCACGTGGGCTGTTTATTCAGTACACACAGGACGTCCGTGGCTGTCCGCCAGCACACATAGGACGTCTGTGGCTGTTCGTGTGTTTCCGTCAACACACACAGGACGTTCCTGGCTGTCCATCAGTACACATATCAGCACGCTGTTCCTTGGACTCAGCACACTGGCCCTTCCCATGGACTCTTTGGGTGATTTTGGTCCACGTGAGATGTCTGTTCAGTACACACAGGACGTCCATGGGTGTCCGTCAGCACACACATGACGTCAGCACACACATGACGTTCGTGTGTGTCCATCAGCACATAAAGGACATCCGTAGATGTCCGTGTGTGTGTCCGTGTGTTTCCGTCAGCACACAGAGGACATACGTGGCTGTCCATCAGTACACATATCAGCACGTTGGTCCTTGGAATCAGCACGCTGGGGTATCCCGTGGACTGTTTGGGTGATTTTGGCTCACGTGGGCTGTTTGTTCAGTACACACAGAACGTCCGTGGGCGTCCGCAAGCACACACAGGACGTCCGTGGGTGTCCGTCAGCACACACAGGTCGTCTGTGGCTGTCCATCAGTAGACATGTCAGCATGCTGGTCCTTGGACTCAGCACGCTGGCCCTTCCCGTGGACTGTTTGGGTGATTTTGGCCCACGTGGGCTGTCTGTTCAGTACACACAGAACGTCTGTGGGTGTCCGCAAGCACACACAGGACGTCTGTGGCTGTTGGTGTGTGTCTGTGTGTGTCCGTCTGTGTCCGTCAGCACACACAGGATGTCCGTGGCTGTCCATCAGTACACATATCACCACGTTGGTCCTTGGACTCAGCAAGTTGGTCCTTGGACTCAGCACGCTGGCCCTTCCTGTGGAATGTTTGGGTGATTTTGGCCCACGTGGGCTGTCTGTTCAGTACACACAGGACATCCGTGGGTGTCCGTCAGCACACACAGGACGTTTGTGTGTGTTTGTCAGCACACATAGGATGTCCGTGGCTGTCCGTGTGTGTCCTTGTCTGTCCGTCAGCACACAGGACGTCCGTGGCTGTCCATCAGTACACATATCAGCACGTTGGTCCTTGGACTCAGCACGCTGGCCCATCCCGGGGACTGTTTGGGTGATTTTAGCCACGTGGGCTGTTTGTTCAGTACACACAGGGCGTCCCTGGGTGTCCGCCAGCACACACAGTACGTTTGTGGCTGTTCATGGCTGTCCGTTAGCACACATAGGACGTCAGTGGCTGTCCGTGTGGTTCTGTGTGTGTCTGTGTGTGTCCGTCAACACACACAGGACGTCCGTGGCTGTCCATCAGTACACATATGAGCACGCTGGTCCTTGAACTCAGCAACTGGCCTTTCCCGTGGACTGTCTGTTCAGTACACACAAGACATCCATGGTTGTCCGTGTGTGTCAGTGTGTGTCCGTGTGTCTCCGTCAGCACACACAGGACGTCTATGGCTGTCCATCAGTAAACATATCAGCACGCTGGTCCTTGGACTCAGCACGCTGGCCCTTCCCGTGGACTGTTCGGATGATTTTGGCCCACGTGGGCTGTCTGCTCACTACACCCAGGACATCCGTGGGTGTCCGTCAGCACACACAGGACGTCCGTGTGTGTCCGTCAGCACACACAGGTCGTCCGTGGCTGTCCGTGTGTGTCCGTCAGCACACACAGGACGTCTGTGGCTGTCCATCAGTACACATATCAGCACGTTGGTCCTTGGACTCAGCACGCTGACCCTTCCCGTGGACTGTTCGGGTGATTTTGGCCCACGTGGGCTGTCTGTTCAGTACACACAGGACGTCCGTGGGTGTCCGTCAGCACACACATGACGTCTGTGTGTGTCCGTCAGCACACACAGGACGTCTGTGGCTGTCCATCAGTACACATATCAGCACGTTGGTCCTTGGACTCAGCACGCTGACCCTCCCCGTGGACTATTCGGGTGATTTTGGCCCGCATGGGCTGTCTGTTCAGTACACACAGGATGTCTGTGGGTGTCCGTCAGCACACACAGGACGTCTGTGGCTGTCTGTGTGTGTCCGTGTGTGTCCGTCTGTGTCCGTCAGCACACACAGGACGTCCATGGCTGTCCATCAGTACACATATCAGCACGTTGGTCCTTGGACTTAGCACGCTGGCCCTTCCCATGAACTGTTTGGGTGATTTTGGCCCAGGTGGGCTGTGTGTTCAGTACACACAGGACGTCCGTGGGTGTCTGCCAGCACACACAGGACGTCCGTGGCTGTCTGTGGCTGTCCGTCAGCACACACAGGACGTCTGTGGCTGTCAGTGTGTGTCCTTCAGCACACACAGGACGTCTGTGGGTGTCTGTCAGCACACACAAGACGTCCCTGTGTGTCCGTCAGCACACACAGGACGCCAGTGGCTGTCTGTGTGTGTCCATGTGTGTCCGTCAGCACACACAGGAAGTCCGTGGCTGTCCATCAGTACACATATCAGCACGTTGGTCCTTAGACTCAGCACGCTGGCCCTTCCCATGGACTGTTTGGGTCTGTCTGTTCAGTACACACAGGACGTCCGTGGGTGTCCGCCAGCACATACAGGATGTCTGTGGCTGTCTGTCAGCACACACAGGACATCCGTGCTGTCCGTGTGTGTCCGTGTGTGTCCGTGTGTGTCCATCAGCACACAAAGGACGTCCCTGTGTGTCCGTCAGCACACACAGGACGTCCGTGGCTGTCTGTGTGTCCGTGTGTGTCTGTCAGCACACACAGGACGCCCGTGGCTGTCCATCAGTACACATATCAGCACGTTGGTCCTTGGGCTCAGCACGCTGGCCCTTCCCGTGGACTGTTTGGGTCTGTCTGTTCAGTACACACAGGACATCCGTGGGTGTCCGCCAGCACACACAGGACGTCTGTGGCTGTCCGTCAGCACACACAGGACGTCTGTGGCTTTCCATGTGTGTCTGTGTGTGTCCGTCAGCACACACAGGACGTCCGTGGGTGTCCATCAGCACACACAGGACGTCCCTGTGTGTCCGTCAGCACACACAGAACGTCCGTGGCAGTCTGTGTGTCCATGTGTGTCCGTCAGCACACACAGGACGTCCGTGGCTGTCCATCAGTACACATATCAGCACGTTGGTCTTTGGACTCAGCACGCTGGCCCTTCCCGTGGACTGTTTCGGTGATTTTGGTCCACGTGGTCTGTCTGTTCAGTACATACAGGACGGCCGTGTGTGTCCGCCAGCACACACATTACGTCTGTGGCTGTCTGTGTGTGTTCGTGTGTGTCGATCAGCACACACAGGACGTCTGTGGCTGTCTATCAGTAAACATATGAGTGCGCTAGTCCTTGGACTCAGCATGCTGGCCCTTCCCGTGGACTGTTCGGGTGACTTTGGCCAACGTTGGCTGTCTGTTCAGTACACAAAGGCCGTCCGTGTGTGTTCGTCAGCACACACAGGACGTCCGTGTGTGTCCGTCAGCACACACAGGACGTCCGTGGCTGTCTGTCAGCACACACAGAATGTCTGTGGCTGTCCATCAGTTCACATATCAGTACGTTGGTCCTTCCCGTGGCTGATTTTGGACAACCATAGACTGTCCGTGGACTGTTCGGGTGATTTTGGCCCACATAGGCTGTCTGTTCAGTAGACACAGGACGTCCGTGAGTGTCCATCACCACACATAGGACATACGTGTGTGTCCGTCAGCACACACAGGACGTCCGGGGCTGTCCGTGTTTGTCCGTGTGTGTCCGTCAGCACACACAGGACGTCCGTGGCTGTCTATCAATACACATATCAGCACGTTGGTCCTTGGACTCAGCATGCTGACCCTTCCCGTGGACTGTTTGGGTGATTTTGGCCCACGTGGGCTGTCTATTCAATACACACAGGACGTCTGTGGGTGTCCGTCAGCACACACAGGACGTCCGTGTGTGTCCGTCAGCACACACAGGACGTTCTTGGCTGTCTGTGTGTGTCCGTGTGCATCCGTCAGCACACACAGGACGTCAGTGGCAATCCATCAGTACACATATCAGCACGTTGGTCCTTGGACTCAGCACGCTGACCCTTCCCGTGGACTGTTCGGGTGATTTTGGCCCCCGTGGGCTGTCTGTTCAGTACACACAGGACGTTCATGGGTGTCCGCCAGCACACACAGGACGTCTGTGGCTGTCTGTGAGTGTCTGTGTGTGTCCGTTTGTGTCCGTCAGCACACACAGGACGTCCGTGGCTTTCCATCAGTACACATATCAGCACGTTGGTCCTTGGACTCAGCACACTGGCCCTTCCCATGAACTGTTTGGGTGATTTTGGTCCACGTGGGCTGTCTGTTCAGTACACACAGGACGTCCGTGGGTGTCCGCCAGCACACACAGGACGTCCGTGGCTGTATGTGGCTGTCCGTCAACACACACAAGACGTATGTGGCCGTCAGTGTGTGTCCTTCAACACACACATGATGTCTGTGGGTGTCCGTCAGCACACACAGGACGTCCCTGTGTGTCCGTCAGCACACACAGGACGTCCGTGGCTGTCTGTGTGTGTCCATGTGTGTCCGTCACCACACACAGGAAGTCCGTGGCTGTCCATCAGTACACATATCAGGACGTTGGTCCTTGGACTCAGCACGCTGGCCCTTCCCATGGACTGTTTGGGTCTGTCTGTTCAGTACACACAGGACGTCTGTGGGTGTCCGCCAGCACACACATGACGTCCGTGGCTGTCCGTCAGTACACACAGGACGTCCATGGCTGTCCGTGTGTGTCCGTG